>NC_061512.1:156175969-156341530 GCF_022539505.1 Lolium rigidum | reverse complement strand
AAATTTCCATCATTTACCTTTACAATATATAGCTCATGGGACAAATAGCTTAAAAACTATTGTGGTATTGAATATGTACTTATGCACTTTATCTCTTATTAAGTTGCTTGTTGTGCGATAACCATGTTTCGGGGACGCCATCAACTATTCTTTGTTGAATATCATGTGAGTTGCTATGCATGTCCGTCTTGTCCGAAGTAAGAGAGATCTACCACCTTAATGGTTGGAGCATGCATATTGTTAGAGAAGAACATTGGGCCGCTAACTAAAGCCATGATTCATGGTGGAAGTTTTAGTTTTGGACATATATCCTCAATCTCATATGAGAATAATAATTGTTGCCACATGCTTATGCATTAAAGAGGAGTCCATTATCTGTTGTCCATGTTGTCCCGGTATGGATGTCTAAGTTGAGAATAATCAAATGCGAGAAATCCAAAATGCGAGCTTTCTCTTTAGACCTTTGTACATGCGGTATGGAGGTACCCCATTGTGACACTTGGTTAAAACATGTGTATTGCAATGATCCGGTAGTCCAAGCTAATTAGGACAAGGTGCGGGCACTATTAGTATACTATGCATGAGGCTTGCAACTTGTAAGATATAATTTACATAACTCATATGCTTTATTACTACCGTTGACAAAATTGTTTCATGTTTTCAAAATAAAAGCTCTAGCACAAATATAGCAATCGATGCTTTCCTCTTTGAAGGACCATTCTTTTTACTTTTATGTTGAGTCAGTTCACCTATCTCTCTCCACCTCAAGAAGCAAACACTTGTGTGAACTGTGCATTGATTCCTACATACTTGCATATTGCACTTGTTATATTACTCTATGTTGACAATTATCCATGAGATACACATGTTATAAGTTGAAAGCAACCGCTGAAACTTAATCTTCCTTTGCTTCAATACCTTTACTTTGATTTATTGCTTTATGAGTTAACTCTTATGCAAGACTTATTGATGCTAGTCTTGAAGTACTATTCATGAAAAGTCTTTGCTTTATGATTCACTTGTTTACTCATGTCATTACCATTGTTTTGATCGCTGCATTCATTACATATGTTTACAAATAGTATGATCAAGGTTATGATGGCATGTCACTTCAGAAATTATCTTTGTTATCGTTTGACCCGCTCGGGACGAGCAGAACTAAGCTTGGGGATGCTGATACGTCTCCGACGTATCGATAATTTCTGATGTTCCATGCCACATTATTGATGATATCTACATGTTTTATGCACACTTTATGTCATATTCGTGCATTTTCCGGAACTAACCTATTAACAAGATGCCGAAGAGCCGGTTGTTGTTTTCTCGCTGTTTTTGGTTTCGAAATCCTAGTAACGAAATATTCTCGGAATTGGACGAAATCAACGCCCGGGGTCCTATTTTGCCACGAAGCTTCCGAAGACCGAGGGAGAGTCGAAGTGGGGCCACGAGGTGGCGACACACCAGTGGCGGCGCGGCCCGGGCTCCGGCCGCGCCGGCCTGTGGTGTGGGCCCCTCGTGCCGCCTCTTTACCTGCCCTTCCGCCTACTTAAAGCCTCCGTCGCGAAACCCCCGCATCGAGAGCCACGATACGGAAAACCTATGCGAGACGCCGCCGCCGCCAATCCCATCTCGGGGATTACGGAGATCTCCTCCGGCCCCCTGCCGGAGAGGGGATTCATCTCCCGGAGGACTCTTCACCGCCATGGTCGCCTCCGGAGTGATGAGTGAGTAGTTCACCCCTGGACTATGGGTCCATAGCAGTAGCTAGATGGTTGTCTTCTCCTCATTGTGCTTCATTGTTGGATCTTGTGAGCTGCCTAACATGATCAAGATCATCTATCCGTAATGCTATATGTTGTGTTTGTCGGGATCCGATGGATAGAGAATACTATGTTATGTTAATTATCAAGTTATTACCTATGTGTTGTTTAAGATCTTGCATGCTCTCCGTTATTAGTAGAGGCTCTGGCCAAGTTTTCTTTATTAACTCCAAGAGGGAGTATTTATGCTCGATAGTGGGTTCATGTCTCCGTGAATCTGGGGGAGTGACAGAAACCCCTAAGGTTATGGATGTGCTGTTGCCACTAGGGATAAAACATTGATGCTATGTCCGAGGATGTAGTTATTGATTACATTACGCACCATACTTAATGCAATTGTCCGTTGTTTTGCAACTTAATACCTGGAAGGGGTTCGGACGATAACTCGAAGGTGGACTTTTTAGGCATAGATGCATGCTGGATAGCGGTCTATGTACTTTGTCGTAATGACCAATTAAATCTCACTATATTTATCATGACATGTATATGCATTGTTATGCCCTCTCTATTTGTCAATTGCCCGACTGTAATTTGTTCACCCAACATGCTTTTATCTTATGGGAGAGACACCTCTAGTGAACTGTGGACCCCGATCTATTCTTTTATACTGAAATACAAATCTGCTGCAATACTTGTTCTTTACTGTTCTTGCAAACAATCATCTTCCACACAATACGGTTAACCCTTTGTTACAGCAAGCCGGTGAGATTGACAACCTCACTGTTTCGTTGGGGCAAAGTACTTTGGTTGTGTTGTGCAGGTTCCACGTTGGCGCCGGAATCTCTGGTGTTGGGCCGCACTACATCCCGCCGCCATCAACCTTCAACGTGCTTCTTGACTCCTACTGGTTCGATTAAACCTTGGTTTCTTACTGAGGGAAACTTGCCGCTGTGCGCATCACACCTTCCTCTTGGGGTTCCCAACGGACGTGTCAACTACACGCATCAGTGCACCAAAAGATGAAGATTCCTATTGAAGCCAAATGGATCAAGATGCAACAGGGTGTTTAGCGGGCATCCGTACGGGCGGGGCCGTACCATGTACCCGTACTGTGCGCCGCCGCCTTCCCAATATCAATACAAGCTCTTTTCGTAAAGACAACAACAAGAAAAAAACATAGACGCAGCCACCGTTCGCACTAGAACATAGGAGATCAGGTCTGAAGAAGGAGAAGACCATCATCAACTCTCGCAAAGATTTGCCCCCTCTAGATCATCCACTCATCCATCACATCCCACTTGTACTAAGAGAGAGAGATTTATACTTGTAAGATTAGGGATTAAAACATCTATACCATCTCGGTTTATATTTGATTTGATCTTCAACTATTGTGGCTTGCTACGGTAATAAGATTAGGGATTAAAACATCTATACCATCTCGGTTTATATTTGATTTGATCTTCAACAATTGTGGCTTGATACGGTAATATCGAGATGAAGTCCATTTACATTGTGATGATATCATTGTGCTTTTCTCCTCTCATGTGTGAGTAAACCTCATAGGCGTGGGAGATGTAGGGGATTGGTGAGATGTGTTGTGCATACTCTATTTCATCTATTTGTGAATTATGATTAAGATGATTATATATGAGAATGAATGTCTATGTGCACTTAATGTTGTTACGTAATTTAAGGGTCCAGATAACATGATCTAAGAACTTATATACATGAACTTGTTTGCTAGTGAATCGGCGATCCCCGAGTGACACGGCCGATATCAAAGAGGATCTAGCAATACTCGAGGATAAACAATTGGAACCACAAAGGTTAAAGCTTTGATCTGGTTTAACCACTTTAATTGATACGCTGACGATGGCTTTGGTAACAGGAAAAAGGATCATTGGTGAAAGATGAAATCTACCAAGAGGAGTCTTTCTCTCTTTTGGGTTGCTTGCCTACTCAAATATAAATAGAAAGAATCATATCCACTTATCACATTTATTTCACCAGGCACATTCACTATCACCATGAACTAAATCTACCCACGCCTCTATTTATATTTCCCAATGGTTGTTTACTTTTATGCATTTTTATTTTGTTACGCTTTCAATACTCAAAACTCATATATTCACATTCACCTTTTTCCATTTCATCCTTGCAGCCAATTCACCTAAGACTTGTGATATCTTGGGTGTGACAGAAAGACCGTAGATAAACATCCTACTAAGCTCCTCGTTGCGATACAATATAAAAACCAAAAATAATACTTCCACAAAAACATGCATGAATGACCCCGTGTTTTTGCATGCCATCAGTAGACATAGCCTTTGGAGGAGCAGGAGGCGGCGCGTACAGAGAAGTGGAGGGGGACGGGCGGTGGTGGTAGGAGGAACATGGTGGAAGCGGACAGGTTGGGGTCGAGGCTCAGGACGGGACTGCTAAATATTGTTCCAAAAACACGTCGAGCGGATCTTATCTCTTCCTCCCTCTCGGCTCTCACTGAATGTGGGTCCTGGTGTGTTAACATTCTTAGTTTGCTGTAAAATTCTCAATCTTTAATTCTGCATTTCAAACGTCTGATTATTTTTTGTTTTAAACTTTAATGTTTTGGTAGGAACATTTTGATCACTCTATTTTGATCTAGTTGCACTAATCGGGTAGAATGGGACTCATAAGTATTCTGGTAGGCTGAGAATTGCAATTTGCAAGAGAATAACAACATTGTCGAGATTTGGCATCTCACTAAAGCAGTCGTGAAAAAAAAGAACATCTCGCTAAATCAGAATATTTCTTGGAAAAATTGTATGAAAAGAGAAAGTGAGCGTCAAAAAGAAAGCTACCTTGCCTGACCTAGTCACGACCTTAGCTGTCTCGTCCTAAGCCTCGGCTGCTTCCCCCGTGTTCCTCCTCCCACCGCCTCCCGTCCCCCCTCTGCTCTTCCGGGCGCCAAGGTACTCTCGGTCTGTTTCTCCTGTTTCTTTGTGCCTAGCGAATCGAACAACGAATTCTGCGACGAACACCGATCTGGAGCGAGATGTGGGTTACACGACGGTGTGAATGAATTCCGTAGCTATGGTCAGCAATATGAACATGTACTTGTGGAGTGTAGTTTAGGTACATGTAAATTGCTAGAACAATGGGTTATTTCACATGATTCGGTACTAATGGATCTCCCTCAATATGAAGCTAAATGTTTTGACATTTATGTACCTGTCCTGACTGCAGATGAAAACAGCTACCGATGGTTGTGTTGTGTGCTTGTGTATGATTTGAAAAGAGGAAAGTGAGCAAAAAGGACCCAGGTCAAAGGCTCCTTTGATTCATATGATAGGAAAATTATAGGAATGGAAAAATGATAAGATTAGGATGTCATGTCTAGTTGAATTCTATTAGAAGATGACTTCTCTTTGATTGTGCCAAAGAAAATTTTCATGAGATATTACCTCATGTTTTTTTTCTTATAGGATATACACTACAAGATTCATATAGGTATACTCCTACGAATTAAACAACTAGTGTAGGAAAAAATTCTATAGAATCTAAATCCTACATAATTTCTATAGGAATCCTATAAATCAAGGAGCCCTTTGATTTATAAACAACATTGTCTTTATTTCTGTTGGCAACTTGGCATGTCCAAGAAAAACATACCGTCAGGCGAGCTTGGTTTCGAGGCAAAGCACATATCGTACCTCCTTGATGTATCTTTTAACATGTCTCTATGGGAAAAGCAGGACGAAAAGAAAATGAGATCTGCACCAGCGTGGTGCTTTGTTACCAAGCAGAAACGATGATAGTGCCTACCTCTCACTGTACTCGTCTACTGACAACATTACTTTGCTGGAGGATCCACATTTGCTCCGTTTACAAAAGCTGACTGGAATATTCTTTTCTGCTTTTGAAAATCCTGCATTTCAACCATGCCATAATCGAGCAATGATTTTGTTTTTGGAGAATTCCATCGATGCATTTCAAAATTTTATCTGCAACCAGCTTCTTGAAGGAATCGAGTTTGCCTATTGAGGCACCATGTTGTCAGCACGGCCGGCAATAACTTGCGCCAAAGAACTGCCCTGACTCTGCCTCCAGCACGCTCACGCGGATCTGCACCTACTAACAACAAATTTAGCTCCTACAATGTCACATATTCACATGAAAAGTCAAGAGTTGGCAGTAAAACAAAAAATGCAAAATACACTCGCGTCCTCACAGTAGAGATCAACTAGGACGCCCTCATCGCTGATCCCAAGGCACGGCCGGTAGGACGGTGGAACAAGGTCATGCCGTGAAGTTGGTTGTGCGTGATCACTCCAACTTACGTTTTCAGATAACAAAATTGATCGTGCTGACTCCGCCAACGAGCGTAGAGACTACGGAGTACCTTGATCGCACTGACTCCGCCGTTCAGGCGTACGGATCACCTTATTTTTCTTGACAGGGACTCTCTTTGGTACAAGAGGTGTCCTGTGTTTTGTGCTGTCTTTGCGCCGGCGTTGGCGATAGGTCTGCCAAGAACCATACGGATCTCTACCAGGAAGTTAGATCAACGGTTGATAGATGTGACGGTTTCTCTAACGTGCGTAATTAAGGTGCTCGCTAAGAGCACGGTAGACCATCACTAATACTAGTATAGATTGGGTCTATTAAGGAGGCATGGAAATATCTTTCCGTGTGTTCTGTGGCCGAACACTCACGTCACAAAACATGAATCAGAAACATGAAATCGTGTGTTTGGTCTCTAGGCAAGCCCATAAGTAGGTATAAAGCACACGGAAGTTATTTTCGGACCATCAGAAAAAATTCACAAACGGCCCATTTAGAAATAAGGGTTAGTGGTCTTCATCACACACGACTATGGTTAATATTATCGTGTGTGAACATTTTACGATGAGTTTTTAATATTGCCCGTATCTTCTTCTCTGCGGCACTCAAATGGTACACTATGTAAAAGTCGTGTGTCTAGCTTTCGGTCGACGCCTAGCCTCTATGCCTTCCTCAGGCATGCCACGCATCCCCGACAAGTCGGCTTCCTCGGTCGGGCTACAGAAACACCCCGCCGCTGCAATGTTGGGCACACCCCACCATTATGGTACACGCACAATTCACTTCATCATGGTTCACAGCAAGAAGATAGCTCGCCTCTCGTGCGTCGTGCAGTACCCGTAGGCGCAGCGTCTCCGTTTAGAGCCAGGCGCCTCCGGTGGCGAAGAAGGCCCCGCTGATGGCGGAGCGGGCCCCTCAGGTGGCGGAGTGATACGTCTCCAACGTATCTATAATTTCTGATGTTCCATGCTAGTTTTATGACAATACCTACATGTTTTGCTCACACTTTATAATGTTTTTATGCATTTTTCGGAACTAACCTATTAACAAGATGCCGAAGTGCCAGTTCCTGTTTTCTGCTGTTTTTGGTTCCGAGAAAGGCTGTTCGGGCAATATTCTCGGAATTCGACGAAACAAAAGCCAAACATCTTATTTTACCGAGACGGACCAGAACACCGAAGGGGAGACGGAGTGGAGGCCCAGGGCCCCCACACCATAGGCCGGCGCGGCCAAGAGGGGGGCGCGCCGCCCTATGGGGTGGGCCCCCAGGCACCTCCTTGCGCCGCCTCTTCGCCTATTTAACCCCTCGTGACCTAAAAACTCGATACCAATTTACGAAACTCCAGAAAGACTCCAGGGACGCCACCGCCATCGCGAAACTCCGTTTCGGGGGACAGAAGTCTCTGTTCCGGCACGCCGCCGGGACGGGGAATTTCCCCCGGAGTCATCTCCATCGACACCACCGCCATCTTCATCGCCATCGCTGTCTCCCATGATGAGGAGGGAGTAGTTCTCCCCCGAGGCTGAGGGCTCTACCGTAGCTATGTGGTTCATCTCTCTCTCCCATGTGATCTTTATGTGATCATGAGCTTTGTATCACTATTAATCTATGTGCTACTCTAGTGATGTTATTAAAGTAGTCTATTCCTCCTCCATGATGTAATGTTGACAAGTGTGTGCATCATGTAGTACTTGGCGTAGGTTATGATTGTAATCTCTTGTAGATTATGAAGTTAACTATTACTATGATAGTATCGATGCGATCTATTCCCCCTTTCATAGCTATTGTTGACAGTGTGTATGCTATGTTAATACTCGGTCTAAATTGCAATGGTCTATTATGCACTCTAGAGGTTACTTAAATATGAACTCCGGATGTTGTGGAGCTTGTTTACTCCAGCTTAAGGTGTGCTTTTATAGCCCTACACAATGAATGGTGTTTGTTATCCAACAAGAGAGTGTGAGAAAGTAGCACAAGTGAAGAGAAGTTATTTATTTATGTGATCAATGTTGAGAGTGTCCACTAGTGAAAGTATGATCCCTAGGCCTTGTTTCTAAGCATCGAAACTCCGTTTATTTACTGTTCTACTGCATGTTTACTCGCTGCCATATTTATTTTAGATTGTTATTACCGCTCATATACATCCATATCACTTGCATTTTACCATCTCTTCGCCGAACTAGTGCACCTATACATCTGACAAGTGTATTAGGTGTGTTGGGGACACAAGAGACTTCTTGTATCGTAATTGCAGGGTTGCTTGAGAGGGATATCTTTGACCTCTACCTCCCCGAGTTCGATAAACCTTGGGTGATTCACTTAAGGGAAACTTGCTGCTGTTCTACAAACCTCTGCTCTTGGAGGCCCAACACTGTCTACGAGGAATAGAAGCGTGCGTAGACATCAAGCTATTTTCACGGCGCCGTTGCCGGGGAGGTAAGGTAAAAGGTATTCACATCCTCCGACTACTAAGCTATTTCCTAGCACTGTTGCCGGTGTGTGAGTGCTCGAAGCTATTTCCTTTAGATCCTGCAATTGCATCTTTTTGTTTCTTGTTTTTTATTTTCACTAGTTAGGCATAATGGAAAACAACAGTGAGCTTTTTAATCTATTTCCTGAGTTAAGACATGAATTGTTTGATGCGAAAATTAAAAAACCTATGGAACCTTATTTGCATGATAGTAGCAATGTTATTAGTATGAACGCAATTACTTGCTAATGCTATGGAGAAGTCTAAGCTTGGGGAAGCTAGTTTTTGTGATCTTTTTAGCTTCCCATCTTTAGGGGAGAAAATTTGCTCTGATAATACTTTATCTCCCATATGCAATAACTCTAATGATGCTTGTGATATTTTAAATCCACCTACTAAAAGTTTTCCTTTCAAGATACCCATGAAAATTATTGAATTGTTGTGGATAACCGCTATGAAGGGGATGGAATTGTCCATCCTGGAGATCATTTACTGTTTCTACATGAATTATGCGGGTTATTCAAGTGTGCAGGTATTTCTATGGATGAAGTTAGGAAGAAATTATTCTCTATGTCGTTGTTTGGTAAAGCGGCGCATTGGTATAAATTGCTGAAGGATGGGCATTCTCTTGATTGGAAGGATATTGTGCCTCTATTTTATTCTAAATTCTATCCTCCAAGTGAAATTCACAAAGACCGAAACCGCATATATAATTTCTGGCCTCATGATGGAGAGAGTATTGCCCAAGCATGGGAGAGGTTGAAGTCTTTAATGCTCAAATGCCCCATTCATGAGCTTCCTGGTAATATCATCATTGATAATTTCTATGCAAGACTTTCTTTTCAAGATAAAACCTTGTTGGATACTGCTTGTTCTGGATCATTCACACACAACAAAGAAGAGTTTAAATGGGACCTTCTTGATCGGATTCAGGAGAATACTGAAGGATGGGAGAACGACAAAGGTAGAGAGTCAGGTATAAATTATGCTTATGAATGCATTGAAACTTTTATGGATACTGATAAATTTCGTAATATGAGTGCTACTTATGGTATTGACTCTCAAGTTGTTGCAATTTTTTATAAAGCTTTTGCCTCTCATTTTGAATTGTCTAGGAAGAATTTTGATAAGTATCATGAACCTTTCAAAGACACTTGCATGGAAAATGAAATTGTTGTTAATAATTGCAATAAACATGCCCAAATTTCTGAAAATACTATTTCTTATAAGCATGTTAATTTTTGTGGAATGCATAGACCTTGTGGAATTAATCAAATCGAAGATGAATATTGTGTCCATCATAGGAATGAAAGACTAGAAAGTGGTTCAGGGCTCTAGATGATCTTGGTAAAAAAGTTTGTGCCCTCTATCCTTTTATTTGTGAACTTTGCCACAGAGTGGGTCATTTTAATTTTCAATGCTCCTTCAATGATAATTCGAACCCCATGAGTGCTGCAAATTTGTATTGTGATGATGAAATCCTTCCTAATCAGCATGATGAACTTACTTTATTTTTGGGGTGTGAAGAGTTATCAAGAAAAATTTCTTTGTTACATATGAGTGATCTTGATATTGATAGTGTCCTGCACGGGTGTCTTTCTTATTGCATTAATAATTGCCATACAAATACTTACATACAGAATATTTTAGAAGATGACACTTTGCCAAAATATGATAGGACCGCTGTGTGTTTTGAACTTATTAATGAAAAGGAGGAATCCTCCCAAGTTTCTTCTATTGTTTCTGGAAATAAATCAGGTTATGTGGAGAAGCCTCCCCTCAAGCCTCTTCCTCCTAAAGAAGGGAGTGAGGAGAAGGAAAAGAAGAAGAAGAAGGGAAAGAAGAAGAAGAGGGGGAATAAAAAGAAAGATGTAACGGCATATTTCCGCGTGTATGAGGTAACGATAGGTATCCGTAAGTATGTTGCTCCTAATGATTATTATGATAATGAATCTGAGTATAATGATCTTCCTATGCCCTTTACCTATATTAGTGATTATGATTTAGAAGAGCACACTACTTTTGATATTGAAAATCTCTGGGAAACTAATTCTGAAAATGAGGATATTAATAACTGCCATAGTATTAATACTATCCATGTTTCTTCCCATGACGATATAGAAATCTCTAAGATTGGGGAAGCTTGTTTTGATGAGCATGATATTTTTAGTCCCCCAAGCATGGAGGAGAAAATTTACTTTGATGATATTTTACCTCCTATATATGATGATTACAATGATGACTATCATATTTTCAGTACACCTACTATTGAGGAGAAAATTAATTATGATTACAATATGCCTCCTATATATGATGATTATGGTGATGAGAATAATAACGATAGCTATTTTATTGAATTTGCTCCCACTACAATTAATAGTAATGACTATGCTTATGTGGAGAGTAATGATACTTTTATGCATGTGAATAAGAATGTTTCATGTGATAGTTATATTGTTGAGTTTGTTCATGATGCTACTGAAAATCTTTATGAGAGAGGAAAATATGGTTGTAAAAATTTTCATGGTACTAAAACACCTCTCTACATGCTGAAATTTTTTAAGTTACTCGTGTTTTATCTTCCTATGCTTGTCACTTTGATCTTCATGAATTTACTTGTGTACAAGATTCCTATGCATAGGAAGCGGGTTAGGCTTAAATTTGTTTCACACTTGCTTTTTGATGCTATCTTTTGCTCCAACTCTCATCCTTATGTGAGCATCATTAAAATTGTTGAGCCCATCTTAATGGCTATAAAGAAAGCACTTCTTGGGAGATAACCCAAGTTTTTATTTTGCTACTGTTTTGTTGTGTCTTGGAAGTTGTTACTACTGTAGCAACCTCTCCTTATCTTTATTTTATTGCATTGCTGTGCCAAGTAAAGTCTTTGATAGTAAGGTTGATACTAGATTTGGATTACTCGCGTGAAACAGATTTCTTGCTGTCACGAATTTGAGTAGACCTCTCTGTAGGTAACTCAGAAAAATCTGCCAATTTTCGTGTGTGATCCACAGATATGTACGCAACTTTCATTAAATTTGAGCTTTTTCATCTGAGCAAGTTAAGTGCCCCTGAAAAATTCGTCTTTACGGACTGTTCTGTTTTGACAGATTCTGCCTTTTATTTCGCATTGCTTCTTTTGCTATGTTGAATGGATTTCTTTGTTCCATTAACTTTCAGTAGCTTTGTGCAATGTCCAGAAGTGTTAAGAATGATTATGTCACCTCTGAATATGTGAATTTTTGATTATGCACTAACCCTCTAATGAGTTTGTTTTGAATTTGGTGTGGAGGAAGTTTTCAAGGGTCAAGAGAGGAGGATGATACAATATGATCAAGAAGAGTGGAAAGTCTAAGCTTGGGGATGCCCCCGTGGTTCATCCCTGCATATTTCAAGAAGACTCACACATCTAAGCTTGGGGATGCCCAAGGCATCCCCTTCTTCATCAACAACTTATCAGGTCACCTCTAGTGAAACTATATTTTTATTCCGTCACATCTTATGTGCTTTACTTGGAGCGTCTGTGTGCTTTTATTTTTGTTTGTGTTTGAATAAATTCGGATCCTAGCAATCCATGTGTGGGAGAGAGACACGCTCCGCTTTTTCATTTGAACACTTGTGTTCTTCGTTTTACTTTAATATTCATGGCTAAAGTTGAAAGCCGCCTCATTGCTATTTGGTTGGAAACAGAAAATGCTTCATGTGGTAATTGGTATATGGTCATGAATAATTTGATACTTGGCAATTGTTTTGAGCTCTCAATTAGATCATGTTTAAGCTCTTGCATCATGTAGATTGAACCTATTAGTGGAGAATTACTGTAGAGCTTGTTGAAATTTGGTTTGCATGATTGGTCTCTCTAAAAGTCTAGATATTTTCTGGTGAAGTGTTTGAACAACAAGGAGATAGTGTAGAGTCTTATAATGCTTGCAATATGTTCTTATGTAAGTTTTGCTGTACCGGTTCATACTTGTGTTTGCTTCAAACAACCTTGCTAGCCAAAGCCTTGTACTGAGAGGGAATACTTCTCGTGCATCCAAATTCTTGAGCCAAAAACTATGCCATTTGTGTCCACCATACCTACCTACTATGTGGTATTTCTCTGCCATTCCAAAGTAAATTACTTGAGTGCTACCTTTAAAATTTCATTCCTTGTCTTTGCAATATATAGCTCATGGGAAAATAGCCTTAAAAACTATTGTGGTATTGAATATGTTACTTATGTATCTTATTTCTTATAAGTTGCCTGTTGAGCGGTAACCATGTTTACGGGGACGCCATCAACTATTACACCTTTGTTGAATATCATGTGAGTTGCTATGCATGTTTGTCTTGTCTGAAGTAAGGGTGATATATCATGATCAAATGGTTTGAGTATGCATATTGTTAGAGAAGAACATTGGGCCGCTAACTAAAGCCATGTATCATGATGGAAGTTTCAGTTTGGACATTAATCCTCAATCTCTTATGAGAATATTATCTGTTGTTGAATGCTTAAGCATTAAAGAGGAGTCCATTATCTGTTTTCTATGTTGTCCCGGTATGGATGTCCTTAGTTGAGATCTATCAAAAACGAGAAATCAAATGCGATCTATCTCCTTGGACCTTTGTACAGACGGCATAGAGGTACCCCTTTGTGACACTTGGTTGAAACATATGTTATGCAATGATAATCCATGTAAATCCAAGCTAATTAGGACAAGGTGCGAGCACTATTGGTATTCTATGCATGAGGCTTGCAACTTATAGGATGTCTTATGCATAACACATATGAATTATTACTACCGTTGACAAAATTGTTTCTATGTTTTCAAAATAAAATCTCTAGCACAAAAATAGTAATCCATGCTTCCCTCTGCGAAGGGCCTTTCTTTTACTTTATGTTGAGTCAGTTTACCTACTTCCTTCTATCTTAGAAGCAAACACTTGTGTCTACTCTGTGCATTGATTCCTACATATTTGCTATTTGCATTCATCATATTACTTTGTGTTGACAATTATCCATGAGATATACATGTTGAAGTTGAAAGCAACTGCTGAAACTTATATCTTCCTTTGTGTTGCTTCAAAACCTTCTACTAAGAATTTATTGCTTTATGAGTTAACTCTTATGCAAGTCTTATTGATGCTTGTCTTGAAAGTACTATTCATGAAAAGTCTTTGCTATATGATTCAGTTGTTTAGTCATTATCTTTACCATTGCTTTGAATCACTTCATTCATCTCATATGCTTTACAATAGTATGATCAAGATTATGTTAGTAGCATGTCACTTCAGAAATTATTCTTGTTATCGTTTACCTACTCGAGGGCGAGTAGGAACTAAGCTTGGGGATGCTTGATACGTCTCCAACGTATCTATAATTTCTGATGTTCCATGCTAGTTTTATGACAATACCTACATGTTTTGCTCACACTTTATAATGTTTTTATGCATTTTCCGGAACTAACCTATTAACAAGATGCCGAAGTGCCAGTTCTCGTTTTACTGCTGTTTTTGGTTCCAGAAAGGCTGTTCGGGCAATATTCTTGGAATTCGACGAAACAAAAGCCAAACATCTTATTTTACCGAGACGGACCAGAACACCGAAGGGGAGACGGAGTGGAGGCCCAGGGCCCCCACACCATAGGCCGGCGCGGCCAAGAGGGGGGGGGGCGCCGCCCTATGGGGTGGGCCCCCCAGGCACCTCCTTGTGCCGCCTCTTCGCCTATTTAACCCCTCGTGACCTAAAAATTCGATACCAATTGACGAAACTCCAGAAAGACTCCAGGGACGCCGCTGCCATCGCGAAACTCCGTTTCGGGGGACAGAAGTCTCTGTTCCGGCACGCCGCCGGGACGGGGAATTGCCCCCGGAGTCATCTCCATCGACACCACCGCCATCTTCATCGCCATCGCTGTCTCCCATGATGAGGAGGGAGTAGCTCTCCCCCGAGGCTGAGGGCTCTACCGTAGCTATGTGGTTCATCTCTCTCTCCCATGTGATCTTTATGTGATCATGAGCTTTGTATCACTATTAATCTATGTGCTACTCTAGTGATGTTATCAAAGTAGTCTATTCCTCCTCCATGATGTAATGCTGACAGTGTGTGCATCATGTAGTACTTGGCGTAGGTTATGATTGTAATCTCTTGTAGATTATGAAGTTAACTATTACTATGATAGTATCGATGCGATCTATTCCCCCTTTCATAGCTATTGTTGACAGTGTGTATGCTATGTTAGTACTCGGTCTAAATTGCAATGGTCTATTATGCACTCTAGAGGTTACTTAAATATGAACTCCGGATGTTGTGGAGCTTGTTTACTCCGGCTTGAGGTGTGCTTTTATAGCCCTACACAATGAATGGTGTTTGTTATCCAACAAGAGAGTGTGAGAAAGTAGCACAAGTGAAGAGAAGTTATTTATTTATGTGATCAATGTTGAGAGTGTCCACTAGTGAAAGTATGATCCCTAGGCCTTGTTTCTAAGCATCGAAACTCCGTTTATTTACTGTTCTACTGCATGTTTACTCGCTGCCATATTTATTTCAGATTGTTATTACCGCTCATATACATCCATATCACTTGCATTTTACCATCTCTTCGCCGAACTAGTGCACCTATACATCTGACAAGTGTATTAGGTGTGTTGGGAACACAAGAGACTTCTTGTATCGTAATTGCAGGGTTGCTTGAGAGGGATATCTTTTACCTCTACCTCCCTGAGTTCGATAAACCTTGGGTGATTCACTTAAGGGAAACTTGCTGCTGTTATACAAACCTCTGCTCTTGGAGGCCCAACACTGTATACAGGAATAGAAGCGTGCGTAGACATCACGGAGCAGGCACCTCCGGTGGCCGATGAGGAGCAGGAGAAGTCCGTCCAACTGACTAACAACCAAGACAACGAAGAAGGCGAAACAAATTTGTAGGACATGGAAGAGTGCACGGAGATGGGCCGCAATGCTGCGGCTTCCAAATACGTGCACGACGGAATATCACAAACGGTTTGTTCAAAGAGAATCGTATGCGGATGAAGGTATCGCAAACGGTGTCAGCTATGATGTGCAAACGGATTTTGTCTGCGAAATATTTTGCGAATATTTTGGTCGTGAAATGTTCCTCCAAGTTCACCGATTTCATTCGAAATGTGAAATCAAAATCTTCGCGCAGTTTACCTCCTCGCCTAAAAAATGCATCGCTCACTCTTCCCTCCGATGGCCTACCCACTATGCACCACGCCTCCCTTCCAATCCACTCTAGGTTTGCATCGACCTTGCGTCGTTAGATGCGGAGGAGGAGCATTCCTCATAGCACAATGGTGCTGGGGGAAGCATCATCGAGCTCACGGGCTCTGACTCGGAGGAGGAGCACGCTCCAGAGCAAGAGGAGCCCACTGCAGAGTAGGATGATCTGGTCAGGATGGAGGAGGACTTGGAGGATAAAATGGTGTTGGAGCAGTCCATCGAGTCGGCGCAGCGGGAGGAAGAAGTTGTGCATCGCGTGGTGGAGGACTCCTTTGAGACTCTCCACGAGGACCGGATGCATGCCAAGAAGAAAGGTAAGAAGGCCGGCCGCGCAACGCGTGTTCCGCAATTTCCCGCCGACGAGCTTGCTGATCTGTGGATGACGACACTAGCAAAGCGCAGGGCCGCCTTTGAAGCAGAAGCATCAGGCACTAGCGGCGAGTGCGCCGATGATGCCAAGGCATCAAGCTCCGGAGAGGGCATAGCCATCAACGATGGAGATTCATCAGACACCGACGTCGTCTACGTCTCCTTATGTGACGAGGATGACAATTTGAACATGACATAGTTATTAGAAACTTTATTAGGCCCTATATATGTATGTAATTTGAAGCTAACGGCGGTCTTTTTGTAACAGGAAGGGCAATCATATTTGATTGGTGCTCTTCCGACATATGCCCAAATATTACTGATGGTCTTTTGTAAAAGAAAGGAAAACCATGTTTCATTAATTGGTCTCCCTCCGGTCTAAGCCTAAATATATTATGAACTCTTCTTAAAAGATCTTAAAAGATGAATTGTGTGTGATCTAAACTTAATTATGTAGGTGCAAACCTAGAGTAAACAACTCATTTTAAATAAATCATGTGTGAAGCATGTGAAGCTGCAGGTGTAAAGAAATCAGGTGCGAAGAACGCATATGACTTTGTGTAACATGGCTGTGTGCGAAGGTACATAGCGCACACGGCTTTCCTTGAGCAAACTGTGTGCGATTAGGGGCACATTTGGGCTCATCTAACACAACTCTAACATCTTTTTGATATATGTAAGGACCACCAGGGTCACCGTCCGGACTCACTCCACGACAGCTGCCAATCCAGATTTTGGAAAACGCAGGTTACCTTGCTCCCCTTGAGCATCTGATCTTGTGGCAAAAGCTGCTACCTAGTTTCTGCATTCCTGCCTCAGCGGAATGGATTTGACGTCGTCGGGGGCTTCTTCATCGATCACGCTGGCCGAACCTCGCTATCGATGTTCGATCCTGCTAGTCAAGATGTCTTGTCCTCGCCAGTTTCACCGTCTCCCAGAGGTATAGGTTCTTTCTCATGCTTTTTCTGTTTAAGTTGACCACATATCTGATGCGTAACACAGTTAGCAAGACCGAATCCATTAGAATATTATGTTAGGATCGGTGAATTTGGGTTTTTAATCACTACCACAGTTAGCAAGGTCGGTTTCATTAGAATATTGTTAAGCTTGGATGTTGTGTCATCTGATGAGTAAGGTACCATGTTCTATATGTTATGTTGTATGCAGTGCCGGATCTACTCTTAGCTTAGGGATGCACCATGTTCTAACTGGATTAAAATAGTTTATTAAATAGTAGCATTTTTTACCACTTATGTCATCGTGTATTGTTTGATCTATATGTTCGTGTGTATTGCATAGCTTCACCGGATCCATTGTGTAAGCACAATTAATTTCATGTGTTAGATCTAGACATTACTGTTTTTTCAATATGTTTCCTATAGCAGGGATTGTATTTTGGTGACACTACATAAAAAATGATTGGCTGATTAGGACCATTGGTGTCTCATGTTTCACTCCGAATCACTCAGATCCCAAATTATTTCTCCTTAACCAGTTTAAATCTAGCTATATGTGTTTGGTATGTTCATATTCTAACTGCAAAGATTTGTTTGTGGAATTTGTTTCGACTGAGATACCGACATCTTGTTATAAGGATTTGCAAACCGTCGCTATTGCGGTGTTTTGGTGCACTGCATAAGACACTTTTTAAATTGAGAGTGCCTTATGCAGTGTTGCCAGAATAACACAAAGGTGACGAGAAGATCACTGAAGGTTCTCAGTGAAGGTTGACCATTCGCAACATAACTTTCTATTGCATGACGACAACGACGTAACCAAGAACTATTATTGTAGAACTCTCGTTTCTATAACTAGCAGTTAATCTGTATCAAAATACATGTGTACACCTTGTGTGGTGTATAAAATGTACAATCAAGTATAAATGAGTTTTATTACTTTGCTGTGAATGCAATATTGAGTTATGGGCTTCTGGGGATAGTTGAGCATTGCTTGTTGCATATATGAAACATCAATGATGTTGGCGGAAACTAAATGGCTGGTTAACAAAAATTTGTGCCATATTTGTGGATGGATATGCCTAAATTAACAATAACGTTTGCGATCTTTCAGTCTGCTTACGGTAAAAAAGGGAGCACCGTGTGTGACGGAACAGCCTAGCGCACATGATTTCACGTAATAAACCGTGTGCGACATTGGATCCCACCGCACATAGTTTTGGTAACCGTGTGCTTTGTTTTGGCGTATCGCCCACCCTCCCCTTGCGACTGTTAGGTTTACCGTGTGCGACGGGTCATTTCAGTCCTCTGTGAAGGCCCGATCTGTACTAGTGCATATTGACGCTTCTGTTTCGTCTAGAGGGTGTCTTGGGGTATGCGATATTTCTGGTTTCTAGTTGATGGATGATTCGCGTCTTAAGTTCAGAAAGCCATATTGATATGATCTTCACTTATTGTTGGGTTTGTAGATGTTGCGTGATAATTTCAGATTTTCTAATATAAGATCTTTGCTAGACCTTTACTCCCTTCATTCCAATAAATAAGGCGTCCTCGTTTTTCGCATTTTTTCTTTGACCAAAAAATACGACAAATATATAAAGATTGATGATATAAAATTACCACCATTAGAAAGTATGCTTTAATACAAATCTAATAATACTAATTACGTACGTATAATATAATCAAGATTTTATTGCTCAATTTTTACGGTTAAAGTTCATCTTGAAATGTGTGTGCGTCTTATTCATTAAAACAAAGGTAGTATTAAATAATATAATAAAGAAACTGTCTATATGGATCGATGCAGATGATGGAGCATAGTCCTTTTCTAAAAAATAATGAAGTCCTCTCTTATTGACAGAGTTGGCTGTGCGGGATTCGCAGTAATTAACTTAGTTCTGTCGTAATGCCTAAACTAAATCTCTCTTCCGTTTCTAGAAAACAAAATCGTGCTGACACCGCGGCTGAACCTGTACACTCTACCGTACCTTTTTCTTTTTCTTTTTCTTGACAGAGACGCTTTGTGAAGGATTTGACTAATCTGGTTCCTCGATCATATCCCATCGTCCACGTACATAGTCACCATCACCACACCTTGTCACATAGTCCACGTTTCTTAACTATAGGCTGAACCCTTTCCCAAACTCCTCTTGGCCGGCATGGCGTCTCCCAAACCTCCTCCTAATTATCCCATCTGATCGGAAACTATAAAAGCATCGATCCATGCCTCGATTGAGCATCCCCGCTTACCAGGACATCACACTATCAAGCCATAAACCTCACTGACCGTACTAGCTAGTAGCTACGCAGCACAGAAATCCAGCAACAATGGCTCTAGCTGCTGCCTGGAGAAGGAAGAACATCACGATCGAAGCCGCTGTCCAGAGCGGCCGGTACTTCGTCCTCGCCGGAACTGGCGACGGCGGGAGGACCCCAAAGGGGTACGTTCCGATAGTGCTGGTCGGCGACGGCGACGGCGAGGTGGGACGCGTCGGCGAGGAGGAGAGGGTCCTGGTGCACGTCGCGACGCTCAAGGAGCCCTGCATGGAGGGGCTGCTGGAGATGGCCGCGCAGCAGTTCGGGTACGGCCAGCAGGGCGTGCTCAGGATCCCCTGCGACGCACGGCAGTTCCACCAGATGATGGTTAGCGTACACAGCAAATCCAGATAAACTTTGATCTGCTTAGTTGCACTTGCATCAGAAATTTGGAACGTTTCTCTCGGTTTCCTGGTTTTGTGTCCGGTGATATATATAGATAGATATGAATATATGTATGTGACTACTGGCTAGCCACTTCTGCTCCGGTGCTCCTCCCCTGGCAAAATTATATATGCGTCAACCACAACAACGGTGGAGATATTTTCATACCTGTTCATAAGTGGGGGCACGATCGTAATTTTAGTGTAGATCTACCGTCCCTACAGCCCTGTATAGGCCCGTATGGCCTGCATCGTGTTGTATCTCGTCTTTGTACGTATCTACGGTCACGTGCGTTTGCCGAAATAAAAATGTCCTATAAAAATCTTGCTCACGCGATCTCATTATTTTTTCTTACGCGACGTACATATATCTATTAATACAGACGGGCATACCTAGACTGGATATGGGTTTCAGAGAACCCAACACAGAAAAAAAAACCTATTCCAACTTATTTAGGGGGGCCCAGCTCAATTCGTTGGTGAAAATGAGTACTGAATGTTAAGGATTTACCCTTTGTGAGATATGAAAGCCTAGATGTTGTCGCTACAAGTGCTGGAACTCAGATTGACAAGTCGAACAATCTTTATTGATGATTGGTCTAGGTTTATCTACACTGTGAATGAATGCCTCCAAATAATGTTTGTGGAAGGGACGCTGCCGGGCAAGCCGCCGCTGCGACAATTCCACGTCGTTGGTTTGCCCGTGCAGGAAGTGCCTGGATCCAGAAACTCAATTCGACTCCCGGATGCGTATGATTTCTCTACCATAAAAATATATTTTGAAGTGTCAAAAAAATTTGAAATTTTTTTTTACATGTAAATCTCCATAATATATGTATGTTCGTTAAGTTTCACGAAAAACGATATTTTTTGTAGTCTATATGAAAAAGAGAAAATTTATCTTGTGATAAGCCTTTGTTTTAGCACCGAAATTTGTCTTTTTTACACACGTCACAAGAAAAGTCGATTTTTCATGAAATGACTTTGTGAGCGTGTAGCACATGAAGATGTACGTGCAAAAGTTTTGTTTCAATTTTTTTAACATTTCAAAATACGTCTAACATATATTTCAAAATAAAGGGAGCATACACTCTCACATGTGCCAAAACATCACTCCCTTGGATTATCCCCTAATTAACGTTATGTTAGTTATTCTTAACATTTCTTGGAGCCACCGTTTCATTTTATAAGGATCCATCATCTTCATAAGTCTCCCCCAAAAATCCATGTAGGAAAGACTGCGAGGACTATTGTAGAATATGATGTTAGAGCGGAAATTTAATTCGGCTCCCGGATGCATATGCTCCCTCTACCAAAAAATTATATTTAAAAATGTCAAAAAATTTTGACAAAAAATTCTGCATGTACATCTCCATAATATATGTGTGTTCGTCAAGTTTCACGGAAAACCATTATTTTTTATGGTCTATGTAAAAGAGAGAAAATTTATCTTGTGGAAAGCATTATTTTCTAGCACTGAATTTTGTCTTTTTTACACACGTCACATGACAAGTTGATTTTTTATGAAATGACTTTGTAAGCGCATAGCACATGAATATGTACATACGCATTTTTTGTTTCTAATTTTTTAACATTTTAAAATATGTCTAAGCTGCATTTTAAAATAAAGGGAGCATATAGTCCCATATGCCAAAACATGTTAAAGCTCCTTTAAACTTAGTGAGAAAATAAGAAGAAAATGATATACTACCTCTGATCACAATTAGTTGACGCGGAACTATAATTGTTGTTTCTTCTTTTTGTGCGCCAATTAAATATGATCAGAGGAAGTAACATATGATAATTATTGCCTCTATCAACTCAATATGAGGTAAATATGGGAATTGCTAAGTTTCAGCTAGGTGATACGTAGCTTATGTCTCAGTCACGTGCTTCATCGTTGGATTTTGTTTATGCTTGAAGATTCATGTTTGCTGCTCGTACTTTGTTTAACCCCGCATCGAAACACGCTGATATAATTCAACTGAGACATAAGTTAAGTCTAAGTCGACTAAGCATTAGACACACCGGGTAAATATATAGGTTAATAAATATGTCGTGTATATTTTCCTAAATACCCCGGCGGGAAAGGGATAATATAACATACTACCCCGTATGAGAATATAACGCCTTTCACAATAGGAAGTTTCTTAGCACATTTTCATAGATGCAATTCAACTTAAGAGAAACTACTTCTACCAGTCCAGTGTATCTGAAGTGTTGTTTCTTAGGAATGTTACATTAGCTAATTTTAGGCGTATCCATACATGCACTGTTCAAAAAATCGGCCGAGATACCGATTAATCGGCCGATTTATCGTGAATCGGGTGGTAACCGATAAGATTTCGGCATCTCGGCTAATTTATCGCTGCACCGATATTTCAGCCGATTTTCAGTCCGATGACCGATATTTTGGCCGACTTTCAGTGAAATTTTACTGAAATTCGGTCTGAAAGTTGATATTTTCGTTCTATAGTCTTGTAGAACCATGCATTAGCTCAAACAATTTCATTTTTGTTGATTCAAATGCAAGGAATCAAGTTAATGCTTCTATTCAATGTTTCAATATTATCTATACATAGCATATTATAGAAAATTTAGTGCCAAAAACTAAAATTTACAAAAAAAAAGCCGATAAATGGCCGACCGATATAATCGATTAATCGTCCGATAAGCGATTAATCTCCATTTTGAGGCGGACCGATAAGTTAGCGATTCACGATTTCTTGAACATTGCATACATGTGATTGGACTACCTAATTTGTTTGCAGATGACCGCGTGCAAGTGTTGTCTCTGAAATGCATGTTGTTTCATCTCTCAAAATGTCCCCTAGTTTCTCTCTCCCTCCTCACATGCATGTGGATTTTTTTGGTACATGCAAGAATTGACCTCCTTGGCCTTAGAAAATTAGTTCATTGGACTTATAATCCCATACAAAGGGAGTATAATCTTATATTGATATGAATTACCTCATTAAAATCCTTAATAAGAACCTGAAAAGTAAAGTCTTTTTTTATCTCCACTAGTTATACTCTTAGTCGACGAGACTAGCTACTTTGCTAACCATGCCATATCTTTAGAAAATTGCTCCACAACCATGGGATCTGGCCAAATCAGTGCATCTTTTGACCCCGCTTCAGTTCTAGCCATTGGATTTGGTCATTTTTTTCTCAGTTCGCTGCTGGATGAATCACTCCATGACGATTGGGACCAAGGACCATGTGTATGAGCCAGCGAGTCCTGCTCCTCCTCTACGTCACATGTTTTGGTGTGGGTGAAACCCTAGCAGTGAGATGGGTGAAAAGAATCCACGTCGTCTCTAGACTTCCTCTGCCTCCTCTCCTCTCCCTTCTGTCACCGCCTCCCTGCACCGAGTCGACATGATTCCCTCGTCTTTCTCTCCTTTGCTTGGCCATGTCGAGGAGGGCAATGATACATTCAATGGTTGTTGCCAGATGTCGGAGAATTTGTGCAGCTGAGGGTTTAGCTCCGCCTGGCGCAAACTCTCCTAGCTACAGGTCAGTCGAAGTAGAGGTGGCGTCGATCTTGGATGATTGTACGGCATCTAGGGGGAGGGGGTGGGGGTGTAGAATGGCAAGTCGATGATGTTCTTGCGGTATAGGTTTTGCTTCGTGTTGACTGTGATTTTTTTTGTAGGCTTAGGAACACGTTACTATAATTGCTAAGTTTTAGAAAGTAGATATCGATTCAAAAATCGTCTGCGCGTATCCGTAAACAAAGACCTTTGAATCATGGCGAGGTTGGGTATTGGAGGTGCAGGACTGGAGGAGAGAGCGTGGGCGCCGTTGCTCCCGATGGACTGGGTCTTGGGCCTGACCGGTGGTCGACCAGCCCCGCGGATTTGACCGGCTCTACGCTGGGCGAGACGACACACAATGACACAAGGCCGAAGGAGGGAGCCCGCCACGTACGTGAAACGGACGGGAGACCGACCCAGTCACTCCTACTCATACCCATTCCGCGCGGGCTCCACTTAAAATCCCCTTCCCTTCTCCCACAGGCACGCACAGGAGCATCGTCCTCGCTCGCCCACCCCACCTCACCTCACCACTCTCCTCCAAAGCACAAGCACAGAGACCACCGCCGAAGCAAGACAGAGTCGACACACAGAGCAACCAGACTCTCCAACCAAGGTAAGCTCTCTCTCTCCCTGGTGCTACCGGTTGCTGTAGAGGCAAAGCTGACCGATTTCCAGTGATTCAGCCAAAGATCTAGCTACCCGGAAGATGGAGGACGGGGCGCAGGGGAGGGGGATGACGAGGCTCGGCGTGCTCAAGGTGGTGGTCGCCAGCGGGACCAACCTCGCCATCAGGGACTTCACCTCCAGCGACCCCTACGTCGTCGTCCGCCTCGCAGACAAGGTCAGTAATTCCCTTGCGGACTTGCCCATCCACTACTCATTTGCTTGCGTCGAGTGCCTGTTACCACACCACACCCTGTCGGTTGCGTCGAGTGCCTGCTCTCTTCGATTCCGGTGGCTGCCTGCTGCTTGCTTGGTTCTGCTCTTTCACCAATAGGAAAGCCATGGTTT
The DNA here is from genome assembly GCF_022539505.1 of Lolium rigidum. NCBI lineage: Eukaryota > Viridiplantae > Streptophyta > Magnoliopsida > Poales > Poaceae > Lolium > Lolium rigidum. Next base: position 156,317,171 of record NC_061512.1, on the reverse strand, counting down.
AGTTCAGGCACGTGGTTTGGTCCAACTTTTTGAACGTTAGCTTGGCCTGTAGCTCTAGGCATGTACTCTCATCAACTTAAAATTGTGCTAAACGATTCCAGATGTATCTTAAGCTCTTGGAAAACAATGGACCAATATTGTGCTCTCCTTCTTCCGTCACCCTAAGCTTAATTTAAACTTACACAGAAGGAGAAGCAAGTGCTCACCTACCTGAACATTCCGTCAACACAAGAAAGGAAGAGCAGGAATAATGGGGTTAACAACTTATTTCCCCCCTTTTTCACCAGCCAATTCAGCTTTTGGGTTTCTTCAAACTTGGTTGCCAATCCACCACCCGCCGCATTTGTTAATCATGACAGTCACGCGCGTGCTTCTTTGTCTTTGTGGCTGGCCGGTGGGAGCGCCTTTGGATTGTCTAATCCTTCCTGGAGGCGATTTTTCTTCATCCTTTCATCCATGATCAGTTGTTTATTCCTTCATCTCCAAAGCAATTTGACTTCAACTTGGGTCACTTTTTCTTTTTTACTTGCAAAATACATTTGTTTTGACCGAAGCTACATATATCGTATTTTCTAAGAAAAAGCAGAGTTCAGCAGGAAGAGCGTGGCATTGTAATTACGAAACTCATACTTCTGGCATTGCATACTCAATGATGTCATGAAACAAGAAAAGTTCTCGATTGCATCAGCCTAATCAAACGATCTTATCTGTGTGCTAGTACAACTAGTATTAACCGCTGCTGGTTGTGAAAGCTGACATCTCTAGATAGTACACTCGACAGTGTTATATGTATGTTAAATAAAAGTCTCACTTTGACCTAGTAATTTAGTTCTTTTACTTATGAGAACTGCCAAGCAATTGCGCATTTATTTATGGGTGGAGAAGTTCCTTGCGTGACATTGAACTCCGTTCGTCATTTGTTATTTTTGATCCCACAGCACGCAAAGACAAAAGTCATCAACAGTTGCCTCAACCCGGTTTGGAACGAAGAGATGGTCTTCTCCATCGAGGAACCTGTAGGGATCATCAAATTTGTAAGTTACCGTGTTTCTTGGAGCAACCGATTTCTTTCTTGAATAAAAGAACATGACAGTTTAATATGATTGTGTTTGACATGCCATCAGTTTTCTTGAAATATTCATCATCTTTGAATAAGGCTTACACTTTTCGGGATATTTTTGACAGCAATTAAAGATCATATGGATTTTCTTGTCTGTTAATAAGTCTTCATCTTTTGTGGGTATCTTCATAAAGACAAAAAGGTCTTGAAAAAAAAGACAAAAGGTCTACTATATATTGTTTGTATAAGACATGTCTCACATGAAGTGTGAACGGACCAGTGCTTATCAGTAGCTAGTCCACCACCACCAGATGCAGAATGGCGCTAGTCCCATAAGTTAGTCCAGTATGGCCTTAAGAAAATTGGAGCTCCAGTCAAACAATATATACGGAGTAGCATCTGGCCTTGTGCCCAGTTCCACTTGTAACTTGTAAGTGAGACTTTACGGACATACGTTTTGACCCTAGTTTTGAGCTATGAAGTTTTTCTTTGCCCTTGTACCTATTACAGTAAAATTGGTTGAACTGCATGTGTTTTTGTCAAATGCCACAAGATTAAAGTTGGAAGAAAAATTAAACTATGCAGTCTTGTCCAGACCTATCGCAAAACTATGGTTGACGTATTCCTAGTATATTAATCCTAACCAACTGGGTGCACCTAGAGGTGAAATGTGGTAATTTCTGCCCTTACGCATATGCGATGCAGCGCAATTTCCAAAGAGACAGGCAAGTAAAACCCTGTTGTACTGATAATGTACCTCCCAGGTTAACTGAAAGCCGCGTTGTCTTTGATACTGTAGGAACGAGGGTGACCAAAGGCCATGGGCACCTTCAGAATGTCTGCATGTAGGAGGAAGTTGGATCAACCGGTCACCGAGTTTTTATCAGCATCTGCTACTCCGCATTAGTTGTGTCCTTCCAAAAATATCGTTTCGGGTAGTGCCATTCCAGTCTCATCAGGCAATCCCTGCGGAATAAAAACATAGGACAATTTACAGTGAAATTTACTCGGAATTACTTACCTAACCAGGTCCTTACTTTTACTACTCAGCAAGGTGTGCCTTTCTTTGGCCTGATCAACTGAACAACCCTGCCTGATTTGCGTTGCTATTGCCATTGCCAGGAGGTGTTCGACCGGGACCGGTTCAAATCTGACGACAAGATGGGCCATGCCTTCCTCGACCTGCAGCCGGTGGCTGGGGCGGCGAAGCTGCGGCGCGCGCTCAAGCTCACGGCGGGGGAGACCAAGCTCCGGAAGGTGGCCCCCAGCGCCGACAACTGTCTGCTCTCCGACAGCTTCGTCACATACGCCGACGGGGAGATCGTGCTAGACTCCCGGCTGCGGCTGCGCGACGTCGAGTCTGGGGAGCTGTTTGTGATCATCAAGTGGATCGAAGCTGACGCCAAATGATGCGGTTCTTGCAGAGTCAGGTAGATGATATAACCATGGTGTATTGGTGTAGGGAGCTGTTGCATGTGTGAGCGTGTACTTGTGACTGTCTGTCTGTCTGATATGTATCTAAAGCTTTCAGGCAGCTCTTAACAGAACAAATAGTGTATGCAATGTCATTGATGCTTTGTGGCTTTTTGGTTTTGTTCGGTAATTATGGGAAACCCCGGTGCTGTAAATGTCATTCCTCGCTCCTTTTCTTTTTGTCATCCGGTGCTGTAAGCATGTGTGTGAGTGGCTTTTGTGGGCAAACTGGTACCCTTTAGATTGCAGAGGACGACACCCGTACAAATCCTCAAGTCAGCCAGAATGTTTTTTTACATGAAAGTCATGGTTTTACTAATTTAAACTGTCAAGATCTATGCCTTTTATCTAAAAAACTCTAGGTTTTAAATTCGGCTATACAGTTGCCCGTATGTATAGCACAATTTAGGTGCGAGTGGATTTTTTAGCCTGAGCAACATGTAGCTCGTTAAAAAAACAATTCAAAAACGGCAGCTTGAAGTTAAAAAAAAATCTGTTTTTTTTTTCTTTTACCAACATGCAAAACTTGAACTCGATATACATTGTATGAGGTTTTCAATTTTTACACTGTTCACTATTAAAGATGTGAGATTTTGCCATGTTTACAACAGTATCTACCTCTAGATTTAATTTCAGATCTTTTTGAAACTTTAAAATGTTGTTTCAAAATTTTCAAAAACTGAGCTGGGCTACATTTGTGGTTTCCACGGTTAGGTCCGCTATTCTGTTATGTTACGTGTAAGGAAACTTGATTTTTTGCCATACATGAACTACTAAGTATATATGGAGATGCAATAACAAGAGTATCTAGATTTGACTCACGAGCTAGCAGAAGATCGATGACGACTCTGATTCAGGCGATCTCCACAACTAGGAATATCACTCTCGGCCGCGAGGATATCCCTACCCCCTGCTCCTTAAGATCAAACAGACGATCTCTCCACCGGTGTCCATGCGTCCAGCTAAGCAATCGACGGGTCTTCGCCATCCAGGACGTAGAAATGTCAGTGAAAGTAGTTCATCCTTTCGGTGTAAGAATGTGGAGAGAACCCATACACTGGCCATCCAGGATGTAGAAAAGTCAGTGAAAGTAGTCCATCATTTCGGTGTAAAAATGTGGAGAGAACCCATACACAGTGGAGAGAGAGAGAGGAGAGCCAACAAGGGCAATTATACCCCCCCCCCAACAATAAACAAGATAATAAAACCTTACAATGGAATAAAACCCGCACCAATGTAACTCCTGACGATGGACTCCTTATTAACTCCAAATTTTAGAAACATTTGCTTTATCACAAGACATGATTTATTTAAGTGCGTACATGTAATCCAATGCCAAGATTACTATATATCTCATATATCTATTGATATCTTACTTTGCTCGTCACAATACAAAAAAAAAGTCGTTATCCCAGACAGATTTGTCTGGCAGATGGTGACCCATCTACCAAGTTTTGCGTTGGTTTCGTGGTAGATCGTAAAAATTTTGTTTTATCGTTTTGGAGGCCCTCTACCACCATGGATATGGAAAAAACATGGTACATGCTCGGGCTGGTAGATGTCTTTTTTTCAATTGAGCATGCAAAGTCAACTCATATTTAATCATGGGGTTGCGATATCATTTTCTGTAGAAGAACTTTTTTTCGGTCACACCCTCTATTTAGAGCTAGTTGACGTTGCTCGATATAGCAGTTTATGGTTCTGGCTTGATGGGTCCCCAAAGTCAGCCTATGTGGATAAGAAATATGTTTGCTATCTTGGATTAGTTTTACCAGTGATTGTGGGCTACTTGAATTTATTTTTGAACCCGAGCATTAAGTTTTCCTTTTTAACATTAAGGGACCCTGCAGGCTGATGGGTCCCCGCTGCAGCCTCTCTCTAGAAGAAACGTTTTTTATCTTGCATTATTTTTGACATGTGATTGTAGACTAACTAATTGACTTTTATACCCGCACAAGGTCGTTAAATTTACCGTTTTAACTGATGGGTTCCCTAGGTCGCTGTACAAGAAATGGTTGCAATCTTGGATTAGTGGTTACCCTGATTGTGCTATTTACTATTATTTTTGAACTCTACTATTAAATTTTACCTTTTTAACGTCAAGGCACCCTGTAGGTTGATGGCTCTCGGATCCAGCCTCTCTGTCTAAGAAATGTGTTCTATCTTTAGTAGTTTTAACCCATGATTGTAGGCTACTTGACTATTATTTTTTAGCCCGGCTGTTATATCTTTACTATTAAATTGCAGTTGGGGATGGTTTGCACTTTGACATCAAACATTCGGAACATCCTAGCCGTCAATCATCTTAAAATCGCCCATCAAACATTTGCCCCTTCCAGCATTAATCACATCCGCATCAAACAATGAAACACATGTAAGGAAGCACATTTATTGCAAATAAAATTCAAATTGCTTTCACAATGAAATGAGTAAACACACACGTAAGGAAACATGTCCAGCGTCAATCACGTCCAAATTTATTTCACAAGGAAACAATCACCTCCAGCATCAAGAAAAAAATCTGGAGCGTTCAATCTTACAGTGGATTAGATCTCCTGAATGATGGTACACCAAAATTGCTACGTCTCGCCCGACAATCAATTACAATCAAGGTAATTAATACACGGTAATTACCTTCCCATGCAAAAAAGACGCATGTCGCCTCACCTTCTTTCTTTGTTGCGGCTAATCAAGATATACAAATTAAATAAGAAATCTTTTCGTGTGTATCACCGCCGAAAAACAATCATGATACCTAATTGAAATTTATCCTTCCTTAAACTCCCAACCCTTCCTATATGATCCATGGACCTCCAGGGTAAGCTGGCCAGACCTCGCGCTGACACCTCCCCTTTCTCGTCTTCTATGTTTTTAAACATAACTACATAAGTTCTTAGCCCAGCTCGAAGGGCTGACTGCACCATGGTTTTGCATTCGCGTACCCTGAGATCCCTGCCAGATTCGCTCCCACTGCAGCCAAGATGGATTCGGGCTTCTCCATTATGCGGAGGTCTCTCGATAAGCAGCGGCGACGAGTTGGAGCAGGGGGGCTGAACAAGGGGGCGGCAGAGGTTCAGGTTCACCATTTTTAAATCCTTGTCCATTCTTGCCGTCGGATTTTTCCCTTTCTACTATATACTTGTGCCGTTGCTTCTCTATTTTAATGAATGCGTTTATTCTTGGCCTAGATGATGCACAAGATTGCGCCTGGATGATTTGTTGCGGAGGCTCTTATGTCTGGTGAGCAGTCTTTCTCTCGCTCATCTTACTTCCACATAATTTTGTTAGTTATTTTGATATTTGATCAGTAGTCACTAACTCCTGAAAGATTTGCAATTATGGTCTTCTTTCGCTGCAGGTAACCAATGTCACTAATCTTACACTAATCTTAAATAACACTACGCATCTTCACGGGAGGGAAATGGAGACAAGGGATCGGATGAAGACTCAAGACATCACACGACATACTTCAGGGAAAGAACTCGTTGCAATAGGCCAACTTAAATCTTTTCTCATCTATCTTGATTCAGTTTTACCATTGCTTCATGTTAACCACCCGTTTATGTGAAGTAAAATATTATTTTATAGAATGTTACTATAACTTCGTTTTCAGTTAGATGATGTCATCAAAATTTAGTTGCAACTCATGAGTAGCACAAATCACGATACAAGTCGAATGGTGTGAGACTTGATTGAGCTCGAAGTTAATTCTCAGCTAGCTGATAACTAGCAAATCTCTATTGTATAACACCAGCATCGTATTCATCCTGGCACATTTTCTGGCGTTTATGTGAAGTAAAATGTTAACCACCCTTTTATGTGGAGGTTTCCCGCGTTCCTGGAGCTCGTGCGTGGAGCTTGCCCACTTCCTGGCTCTCGCCCGTGTTGTCCTCCTGCCAGGGGCATGCCCCCGAGAAGGAGGGGTGGCCTCCATGGTGGCCGTGACAGAGGTGGGGAGGAGGGGAGGTGTAGTTGCGGCCGGAATCAGACATGGTGACGGTGGATTTGAGGTGCTTCCGTGAGGAACGCCTTAGAAGGAAGAAGATGTAGAAGACTTCCACATTGGGACACTTTGTGTGAGGAGTTAAATTAGAGAGATCGGCTATAGTCGGCCACCGTTAGAGGAGTAAAAGTTCACTCTAAATTTACTAGGACGTTTGCTCCTCTAAAATAGAGGAGTTATGTTAGAGATGCTTTTATAGTTTTTCATTCCCTTTTTGTGACTACAAAGGAGAAATGGGTGCTGAAAATGAGTAGTCTCGCATATGAATTTCTGATAAATGTTTATTCCTGAAGTCCATAACCGTTGGACCAAAGTATTGATCAGTTTGTCTCTTTTTCCCCATTCTCTGATTTGTGCAAGTAGTAACTCGACTCACTGTACCGTTCCCGCTTTTGCCAGTTTGACTAAAATAGGTACAGTATCTTCTTTGTTGCTGGACCATCAGATCAACAAGGACTTACTTCCTCCGGTCCAGTTTATAAGGCGTGCACGTCGTTTAAGAAAAACTTTGACCATATATTTTGTTAAAAAAATATGAGATATATACCACAAATGTTATACCGTTGGATTCATATTCAAGAGAAGTTTCTAATGGTATAATTTTTGTGACATATAATTCATAATTTGCTGACTAAATTAATGGTCAAATTTTTTCTTAATCTACGGAACCGAAGGGAGTACTAATAGTTACTATATTCTGATGTAAGCTCTCTATCTGAAAGCAGAATATTAGTAGCAATATATACATATAGGAGTAGTTAGACTGTTGTTTCCAAGTTAGATTGTCATATTTTGAATCAAGAAGATTGTAAGCTGTGTACTCCAGATAGTTTTCACTGCTTCTTGCTTATTTCAGTAAGTGAATCACGTAGTGTAAAATGTTTATCTTATTTTAAAGATGAAGCAGATGTTAACCCTGATGATCAAGCCAATGTTATTGAACATTTGGATAAAGTTGTGAGTCTCAAGTTACTCATGTATGTTTAGAACTTCAAATACTTTTCATTTAATTAAAACTTGAAGGCACGTCCATATGCTGGTGTGAATTTGGTCCAATAATTCATCATTATACCTGAATGAATTTTTATGGCTTATGTAAGATTGCAGACTCACAAGATATTCTCATTTTGTCAAAAACGACGAAGAAGCTCCCTACTACATGATGTATATCGTTATGTTCGAGAAAACAGTGCATCTGATATCTAATTAATGAAAATATTTGCTAATTTGATTCCTTAATCATGTCTTTGCATATTGTAGAAAATGTTTTTGAATCTGAGAAGCTTTGTCCCAAGGAACTAAACCAAAAAACTATTTGCGTACATGCTTTAGTCCTTTTGAAAGTTGAGGTCTAAACCTTTTGTTTTTGTTCCGATTCTTGATGGGTTTTGAGCCCTGTGCATCCCTAAATCATCAAGGTATTTATAGTTAACTTTTGGAATGTACTGTCTATTGAAGGAGACACGGTGTTTATTAAACGAAGGTTAAAACACAACACATATTATGACTACTATTTTTTGTTATCCGTAGCAACGCACGGGCATTCAACTAGTTTTACCTTGTAACGTTGAGGGACGTTGTAGGCTGATGCGTCTCGGATGCCAGCCTCTCCAGACAAAAAAGGTGTGCTATGTTGGATTATTTGTTACCCGTGATTGCTAGCTAGTTTGAATTTTATTTTCACGCGTATATATGTGGATATAATCGCAACATACTTTGGGGAGGTAAAGACCAATTTTGAGGAGTTTGGGTTGATTCCCCTCATGGAATTTAACCATAAGTATGATAGTGACATCATTGCTTAGATTTTCTCCACTACCAACTTTGACAAAAATAAAGATAAGACTATCGCTTGAAAATGTCGGCACCTTGGAAGGAGTTCACCATTGTGCTTGGCTATATGAGGGCAATGGTCTCTCTAAACCAAGTAGTTTCGGGATTCATGGGAAAGCCAAGTGCATCCAAAAGAGGTTTTGAGTGATCCCTACATTGTAGGAATGAGAGTTTTTGGGAAGTCCAAGCACCTTCTTCTAGTTTATGACATCATGCACCACATTTATCAGAAGTTCTCAATCCCAAGGTTAGCAACTTTTGATGAAATTCAGAGTATCTTGTTAATCTCAATTTCCAAACCCACCTAAGGCATGGAAAGAAACAAAAGCTTGATGTGGGTGACTATGTGTCGAATGATATATCACTGCCGTGATGAGTAGGGAGTGCCCCCTTTTCCTCCTTATGTGATGAAACGGCTCAAGTGGGAAGAGCTCAAGATGGGTGAGGGTCTTTACAATAGTGCACACTTGATTTTCCATGAGTCAAAGGAGCTCTGCATCAAGAAACATGTGAAACCACTTTGTGGGAATGTTGCAGCTGAAGAAGACATCGATGGCACAAGTGGTTCAAATTATGAGTTGCCTCATGCTAAGAAAGATGTTTGGTTTGCAAGGATTGAGACTAAGGTAAAGAAATCATTTTTTGCTTCAAGGTTGATTTGGAAATCCACATGTATCAAGCCTATGTTCAAGAAAAGCATGTGTAGGCGCCAAAAGGAAATAATGAAGCATATGGCGCAACCTCCTTATATAATTTTCAACCTCCCATAACCCTAGACCGCATGACCTCCTTATATAGGCAGGGAACTAATCGGTTGGACAGGCCTAAACTGGACACATACAAAAAACCCGAAGTGGCCCATAACATGGTCATGCTTACAAAAACATAGACACAAAGAAAGTTGCAACCGATCCAAGTACCTACATGGTTTGGTCACCCCGCTCCTTGTTATTGTCCATTTGTCCTCTCCTTGGAAAGATTTTCTCCTCAACGCTAGAAGGTCTTCTCTACCATCTACTTTCAAATCAAAAACCAAGTACCTACATGGTTTGGTCACCCCGCTCCTTGTTATCGTCCTCTCCTTGGAAAGATTTCGTCCTCAACGCTGGAAGGTCTTCTCTAGCATAAAAAACATCGCTCCTTCTTGAAGCCTTGCCAGCCGGCCACACCTCATCATCCCTCTCGCCTAGCTTGACTTGCTTTTGACGCTCCTGGAGTTTTTTTGTGTCACCAACTTGATCGAGGCACATATTGTTGAATATATAAGCAAATTACCATATTAATTAATCTGAACTAATACTTGACAAATCATGAGTACATGAAGAGCAGATGAACTAATCATGCATATCAACAGAGTAGATGAACAAATAGCATCTAGACAAGATAAACTTATCGCATCTACTCCAAACAGCAGTACTAAAAACTCTAGCAAGATCTGAAAGGAGAAGGACAAATATATGTGCCGTCCAGCGTTGGCCGCCGCAGCAGCATCAACGATGTTGGCGGCAGCAGCAACAACATCCTGGTTGTTGTCGCCCATGTTGAGGTTGCCGAAGAGGTTGTCGATGCCCGGGAAGAAGTCGTCGTTCGGGAACTCGTCGTCAGACGATGTCATGTTGCAAGTAGTCGCACATAAGCGCTCCCCAAAAACCCGATTGCCCCTCACCCGTACAGGTCTATGAGAGGCACGGTTCCGGGGGCCTATTGTCCCGCCGCTCGGTGCACGCCGAAGGACGGGATGAGGAAGACGAAGGAGGCGGAACAATGTACTGGAAAGAGGCAGTGGTCGCATATAGTGTCTCGTACATGCTAGGGTTTGCGTCCGCGCTTATATAGTGCGGTTTGGGAAGGTCGTGGGGTGCAGCCCACATTCGAGTCCACGATCCAGAAAAACCGGAACGAAATGGCTGCGTTAACGCGTTTGTTAATGACTCGTAATTAATCACACAATTAATTTCCTGAACAACAAAAAGATAAGCTTGGCTCGTGTGACATCCTAGCTAAGGCTTAATAGGATTGATAGGATGCTCATACCAACAAGTTGTAACTTGTTTTCCGGAAGTTCATCCCCAAAGAACTCCGAGGTTAAGCGTGCTTGGCCTGGAGCAATTTGAGGATGGGTGACCGATCGGGAAGTCCTTCCCGGGTGCGCACGAGTGAGGAAAAAGTGCGTAGAAAAGACATGTGTTGGTTTGTGGGGCTAGTCTAGAGATCCTAAAGAGCCGCCCGAGTGACATGCCTGACCAGGGGTGGTCGGGGCGTTACAGCTCGGCGAGATTCCCGCATACCGTGGCGTGGCGTATCGGGACGTGCGTGCGTGACGAGGCGAGGCGGCCGGCGGAGGAGTGCGTGAGGGTTCTCTTTTCTCACTCACTTACAAGAACTAGAACAATCCACCTTATATACTACTCTAACTCTCTCTCAACTACCAACGTGAGACTAAACTTTAGTCTCACCCCTTGCCATTTCCACATAGACCAAGAGAATTTCAGAATTTGTATTAAAACATGGGCTAAGTCCTAAGAGCATCTCCAACAGACGCTGCAAAAGCCGCGCTCGGCAAAAAAACCCGCTAGTTTGGCGCGCGCGGGTGCCCGCGCGAAGCTCCAGCGAACGCAGAAAAAAGGCGCGCGCTAAAAACTTTACCCCGCGCGCGTTTGCGCTATTCCGCGTGGGAAAGTTACCACGTGCGCTGCCGCGCGCGCTATAAACATGACACGCGCGAACGCGCCAGCCGCCTGAACATTCCACGCGCCGCTCCGTCTCTCTCTCCCCACCGACGCTCCACCTCTCTCTCCCTCCCGCCGACGCTCCGCCTCCGCGCCTCCGTCTGAAGATGCCTCCGCGCCGCCTCCGGCTACCACGGCGTTCGGGCGCGGCCGAGCGGCCGCTTCGACGCGGAAATCCGCTCCGGCGACGAGCGGATCCGCCTCGGTACGTTCGATACGGCGCACGAGGCGGCGCGGGCGTACGACGCCGTCGCCTGGCCCCTCGGCCGCTCCCGCCGGACGATGAACTTTCACGACGTCTGGAAGCGGGAGCAGACGGAGTAGCTGGCGCCCCCGTCGCTGGTCATCACGCGCGAGCAGCAGCGCCGTCAACGGGAGCTGGAGCAGCGCCTCCTCATCGCCGAGCGCTAAAAACTTTACCCCGCGCGCGTTTGCGCTATTCCGCGTGGGAAAGTTGCCACGTGCGCTGCCGCACGCGCTATAAACATGACACGCGCGAACGCGCCAGCCGCCTGAACATTCCACGCGCCGCTCCGTCTCTCTCTCCCCACCGACGCTCCACCTCTCTCTCCCTCCCGCCGACGCTCCGCCTCCGCGCCTCCGTCTGAAGATGCCTCCGCGCCGCCTCCGGCTACCACGGCGTTCGGGCGCGGCCGAGCGGCCGCTTCGACGCGGAAATCCACTCCGGCGACGAGCGGATCCGCCTCGGTACGTTCGATACGGCGCACGAGGCGGCGCGGGCGTACGACGCCGTCGCCTGGCGCCTCGGCCGCTCCCGCCGGACGATGAACTTTCACGACGTCTGGAAGCGAGTAGCTGGCCCCCCCGTCGCTGGTCATCACGCGCGAGCAGCAGCGCCGTCAACGGGAGCTGGAGCAGCGCCTCCTCATCGCCGAGCGCGACGAGGCCCTCCGCCTCGAGTGGGCGCGCTAATTCCCTGAAGACGTCACCGCCACGGAAGCCTTCTACGCGGAGAAGGAGTCGGCGATGGCGGCGGCGAAAAAGAAGAAGAAGGCGAGCCGCGACAAGCGCCGAGCGGAGTCCGCGGCGAGGAAGGAGGAGGAGAAGAAAAACGGCGCAGGGCCGTCCACCATCGTCCTCTCCTCCTTCGAGTGGACTTCGACGCCGGTATCGGAGACGACTCCGAGCACCCACTCCTCGGACTTCGACTGGGACTCGAAGTAGACTTCGAGTGTAGTTTAAATAAAATGTCGCTAATGTCGAACTTTCAATATATTTCGTAATTTTTCGTGTTTTATTTGATTTATATTTCGAATGAAAACGATCCAACTAGCCGTTCGCGCCGTGCCGCGCGCTGCGTAATGACGCGCCCGGCGGAGGAGCACTTTTCCCGCTCGAGCACGCGCGGTAAAATGGCGCTTCCGGTGGGGCAACTTTCACGCGAACGTGCGATATCTATTTACAGCGCGGTGCAAACTAGATATAGCGCACCGATTTTTGGAGCGTCTGTTGAAGATGCTCTAAGGCCAAATTCCAGCATATATATAGCCTCCTCTGAATGCAATCTTAAAGCACATGTGCAGATCACCCAAAACAAACAAAGAACCAACGAAACTTCCACGATATGGGAACCACCAATCCAGACTACCACAGAAAACTGCACCGTGAGCAACGAGATGATAAAAGAATACCTGTCAGGCTGGATCTGCGCGTTGGTTCCCATCAGGTTGTTCCGGAAAAGGATTTTGAGATTTTCAATCTAATCCGGGCGAGTTATTTGGCGGTGGTTTTGCCTGCAATTTCGGCCAAGAAGATGTCAGATGAAGTCTCGTCCAGGAGTTGAAGGATGCGCGTTTCTTGGAGATCCATCGGATCTGCAACGATTTGTTTACTTTCCATGTGGAGTTGACTTGCCTAGACTCAGATCGACTCAGATACGTATACGTGTACAGCTAGGGCTGGTGGGTAGGGCGTGTTGGAACACTACTTCACTTCGTTTTTACTATTTCGTAGGCTGGGATCGCAGAGTGGTTGCGGTTGCAGCGATTTCTGTTTGCTACTATAAAAAAGGGGAAGATAATCAAACTAAGCTGATTGCGTTACCAGATCGGCAGAAAAGAAAAAGGAAAGAATCATTCAGATCGGATTTTCCGGGAGTTTCCATTCAGATCGGTTTCATACAGAACTTTTGCGCGACGGACTGAAAGGAAAAAAAAGCAAGAGAACTGATGCTACAGTAACACGAGGGGGAATATTCAGAGATGGCTTCAAAATGCTGATTTGCAGGATGTTGATATTGTGTACTTTCGTCTAGCGACGTCTACCGTGGTTTTCTTGACATAAAGAACCATGTGCGTTGGGATCATAGTAATAAACTAACAGTGAAAGCTCCTGCACACTTGAACATCGGCGGAGCATAAGGGCAGCGCCGCGACGAAAGCGACCGTTTTCGTCCGCGTGATCGGAAATGCGTCTGAGGCCTGTTTCAGCGGGGCGACGCAAAGTGATTGGGCCGTCCGCGGAGACGCAAACCTGACCCAAATATGCGTCTCGGATGCGTCTCTGCGGACGTCCGGAAACGTCCGCTCGCGTCTGGCGGACGTTTGGGCGGGCCCGCCTGGCAGCGACCCTGCGTCGATGCATCTTCTCAAACGCGCCAGCGACTGCAAAGCTGCGTCGCTTCGGCACTCTGCGCCACGTTAATGGCGACGATGCCTCGGCTGCCGAGCGGCCGCCCACCTCCGCCAACCACGTTAATGGCGACGACACGCGTCCCGCGGCCACCGCATGCCGCCGGCCTATATAAAGGGGACACGCGTTCTTCTTCCTCATCCACTCCTCCAAAGAAACCCTAGCCGCCACAAAGCTCGAGCGTAGCGCCGCCTAGGTGTTCCTGCGGCGCAGCCAAGCCCGCGAGGAAGTCCATGGCCGGTCCTGGTGGCCGGCGAGGCGGTCGAGGCCGCGGCCTCGGGCGCCCCGTGGCCGGGCGAGGGCCGCCGTGGTGGAGCAGCTACGGCCCCACGCTCGCCGTCGCTCGCGCCCTCCTCGTCCTCGCAGGAGGAGCGCTGCTTCGAGTTCCTCCTCCGCATCGACGACGACCCACTCGCCATCAAGCGGCTACCGGACAAGTTCGCCGAGTTCGTCGACGGCGTCGAGCCGGCGCACTTGCAGCTACGGGAGGCCACGTGGAGGTCCTGTTCGACGGGCAGGGCAAGATGTACCTGCACACGGGTGGGACAAATTCGCCTGTGACCTCGACCTCGAGCCCGGCTGCCAGCTCACCTTCCTCTACGAGGGGGACGGCGAGATGATCGTCAAGGTGTTCAACGACACAGCCTGCCGCAGGCACTACCACACCGACGACTCCGGCTCCGACACCGATAGTTAGAACGTTGAGTGTTCTTTCTTTGCAGCGAATCTGGCTACCGGCCAGACGAAGCCAGTAGTCGAGGTTTCTAGATGTTCGCTTCATCGGTAGAACCAACAAGGGCACCATCTCCTCCCGCTGGATTTTCCAGTTTGGGTGACTGGGTGCCCTTGAATGTTCTTTCTTGGCAGCGAACATACGGAAATCAACACAACTGGTTTCTTTTTTTTTAAAATTTTATATTTGTGTCAACCATGGTTCAAACTATGTGTTAGTTTGTGCAAACCATGTTCCAATCTATGTGTTAGTTTGTGTAAAATCATGTTTTAAAATGTTATATTTGAAACTATGTTTAAATGGAGAAGAGGGAAAAAAGGAAAAAAAAATTAAATGCGTCGCCCCGCTGGAGCAGACCCTAGACGCAAACGGACGCGCGGACAAAAATGATCATTTTTGCGTCTGCAGCGCGACGCAAACGGACGCTCGCGGACATTAAAATGCGTCGCGCCGCTGAAGATGCCCTAAGCTATCCAAATATACGATAAAGCGTGGTTTTGCTCTATGTAATCTCAAGCTTGCGGACACTATGAATTACACATTTGTAATAAGAGCATCTCCAGCGGGGGCAGTATCCGAAAAAATAACTAGTTTAGCGCGAGAGATCCAAATTGATGCTCCAACAGATGCTGCAACCGGTGCTGTAAATTGGAGCGGGCTGCAAAAACGCTATCCTGTGCGCTATATCTACCGCGCCGGAAAGAGCGCGCGGTATAAATCCCGCGCAGAAACAAGTACCCAGTTTTACCTGTTGGAGGAAAATATGGTCTCACGCGCGAAACACTGCAAAGTAGTTTTACAGCACCAAAATTTGGCACGTCTGTTGGAGATGCTCTAACGCGTGTGGATGCACGAATATACATGTCTCAGGGTGTGGAAAGGTGTGCGGAGCGCATCCTAAGAGTAGTTCGTTGAGAAGATTATATGAAGTTTTTACATGCTAAACTTTTGGCACAAGCCGAGGTGAAGATGCACAAGTATTCCAAAGGTGCAAGAAAATTATATGGTTCAGGAAAGAGATGGCACGCCATTGAGTGATATGAGTCTACAACTTCATAAGTTGTGTTCCTTCTAGTGGAGAACAGAGTTAGCCTTTGTGGTGTTGTTGGATTTTGTGTCGCGACTAGGGATACAACATCGTTCTCCATTGCAGTTATTTCTATTTTTTACTTGTGTCGTTATTTATTTGCTTCTTGGTTTCTTGGTATATAGAAAATTTCACGTAGTTACATAATTACAAAATTTATCTTTATGTCAAGCTTTAATTTGAAAAAAAACTAAAATTTGTTAGCGCCTATTCATCTACCTGCACCGCAATAAATTTGTCACTGATCCTCTCCACATGTTTATGTCCATTGACCCCAAAGGTAAAACAAAGACTCACACCCCGATCGGAGTGATATTGAACTTGTAATCCTCCATCGTCTTACTTGGGTCAAACTCCTCAAAAACCAAAAACTCATTCTCAAACCACTACGAACGATCCCCTACCTCTATCCCAATGCCTGCTTAAAAGTGAAAAAAAACTACCCTCATGTCTAGCTCCTTAAGGCCCTTCGATAGGTCAACAAAAGCTCCACAGCGTCGGACCAACTACATATGCATGCATCAACTTCTCCATGAAAAGTTTGACCACTGTCTAAGGATCCTTCAACATCATTTTCCCTCTCCCATATCCTTCATTACCATGTCTTTCTGCCTCTGACATCCTCATCTCCTACACTTGGGCCTCCAAATTCTTCATCAGCCTCACTGTCTAGACACGAACGATCTATGGTTTCAGTGGTTTTATGATCACACTTGTAGAACACACAAGAGGAATCCGATGGTGGATGTGAAAGCTAGGGAATAGGTTAACTAACAACATGGGAGCACATGAAAGAAACAAAGACCTAGCAATCAACCGAAGAGACAGACACTAGACATCGTTCATCAGGACTATGACATCGACCAAAATCTCTAATCGCCCATATATCGCCATTCCGAACACGTACAACCATCTAGAGGACCAGAGACGTAAACTTATGGGATAATTTCGGCACTCAATTCTCATGTAGATCCATTATACAGAATATATACTCGATTTAAAGAAATTCTAAATATAAGGATATCCAATTTTAAGCTAACCCATATATGGTACGTCAAATAGCATCCGGACATAGATTATTCAATAAAAATAATTAGGATTTGCTCTTAGGCCCACACATCGCACGAACAAAACAAGCGCAAGGAACTCCCACCATGCACACATCAAGTGAGTGGGACTAAAGATCTAATTACCCTCACTGATTTCCAGCTAAGGCATGTACAATAAGGTGACATCAGTCTTTCTTTACGGTTGCCATATCGAATGTGTTTTGCTTAGTTGAAGAAAATAAAATAAAAAAAGAGAAGGTTGCAATCCCTACATTAAAGAATATAAGAGAAATCTATTTTCTCCATTGTAGCATGTGTCTTCCGTCAGCAACATACTCTATTAAAAATAATTAATTTGTGTTAAATGCAAGGGATGACATTAAAACATAATGCATTTTACCACTTTTATTTCTCATCTTATTTAGATAATATGGATTCTAAAAGAAAGCCATACATTCTTTACCATTGTACATGTCCTAGTAGTGGCGGATCCACCCTAAGCTCGAGCGGTGCACAACGGTTAGGGAAAATATTCTTTGTAAAATTGCATCTTTTGTCCATATATGCATCCCTAAAATTAACTCCGCCACGGTGTCCTAGCTCCCCAACCTAAACCGCACATTCATTGTGTTTTTAAGAAGACCAACCTGTTAAGCTTCATGCACTAGCCACTTGAACCAAAAGTCCGAACTGATTGAAATGGAAAGACAATCTACTTATACACTTCACAACACCCCCACTCGCGTATGACGGGAGAAGAGAAAGTCAACACGTGAAAGAAGAAGATCACACCGAAACAGGGCATCAGCGGTGGCTAAAGAGGAGGACAACAGCAATTTTTAGGCTTAATTGCGAAAACCATGAACAACAGCAATTTTTAGACTTAATTGCGAAAACCATGTGAAAGCCAGGATTTGAACTCGAGACCTAGGGCTCTGATACCATATTAAGCTTCGTGCACTAGCAACTTGAACCAAAAATCCGAACTGATGGAAAGGGAAAGGCAATCTACTTATACACTTCACAACGCAACCAAATTAACCCTCGTATCTTTCCGTTATTACAGCGATCTATCTGAAACCCCCAAGGGCCCAAACCAACCAACCATACGGTCCGTCCCCTACATAATAGCAGAACGGAAGCAGGCAGTCCAGTCCACCTCCGTGCCACCGCCTACCTCGTCTTCTTGTCCGTTTCGTTCCATCCCCGCGATCTTGACTTCTCCCAGAAACCCGCCTCTACGCCTCGTGCACTCCGCCGCCGCCAGGTCCAGTTAGAGCCGTGATCTCCCTCGTTCTCTCTTCTCTTGTCATCTGCGGAATCGAATTGAATCCTGACGCCCTCATTCACCCGCTGGTGCTGGGTTCCTTGTCTGATTTTGCAGGTTGGGGCTGGACTCTCGAGCGGCCATGGGTTCAGACGTCGTCGGACCGAGAGGTACTCTTTTCTTGCTGTCCCATATCGCACCTTGCTGTTTTCTGAACCAGCCATACATTACGGTATGAGCTTGTCTAAATTTTAAAAGTTGGCAATGAGCTGCTCACTGAATTACTTTCAGACTCAACTTTCTTGTAACTACTTTAACAACTTCTGTCCAAAGGATTGTGACTTTGACTCGGTTCAGCAAAATCTTATATGACCTGTTGATGGGTACCTGTTGGTTTTTGTTTGTTTATTTCTTATACTGGCCTGTGATCTTGAAATTAATGTTTTTTTGTTTCTTCATCCTTGTGACACATTTGAATTATGGTATGGGGTTGCTTTGTTTTACGGAGTTGATTGGCCTAGTATCATCGTGGTGGTAACATCCATCATCGGTTGGATCTAGCAGCTTCATTCTTCTTGGGTGTTGGTGCATTACCACTGAAAACAGATGATTCTCTATAAGTTTCATATGATGTCAGATAACGTATTGTTTATATTTTTTCTGTTTAAATTTTGAAACCAAGAAAGGGCATCAGATACGGAGGAATCTGGCATCTGGCGGTTGACTTCTCTGTTCTTGATTTTTTGGTCATGCTTTCAGAGTATAACTGTGCTCTGTATAGTTAATCATCACAACTGTACTAGGGACTCTGTCTAGATGGTTTTGTAGATGCTTCAGGTAGTAACTTTTGCTTCCTTACTGACAGATGTATGTGTTGTTGGGGTTGCACGCACCCCTATGGGTAGTTTCCTTGGCGGTTTGTCTTCCTTGCCTGCAACGAAACTTGGCGCTATAGCAATTGAAGGTGATATCAATATTCAATATATTCTTCCTATGTATCATTGAAGGTATATTTCGTTGGATTTGTTGAAGTGTACTAAAATAATTACTGGGGTGATCAGCTGCTCTGAAGAGGGCAAATGTGGATCCATCGGCTGTGCAGGAGGTCTTCTTTGGCAATGTCTTGAGTGCTAACTTGGGGCAAGCTCCTGCGAGACAAGCTGCTTTAGGTGCAGGGATACCAAATACGGTTGTTTGCACAACAGTCAACAAAGTTTGCGCATCTGGCATGAAAGGTTCGAAATCATGTGATGTTACCATGTTTCTATAATCTGTGTACTCTGTTTCCAGAACTGAACCATTTTTTTCTGGCCATGGTCCTGTTTTTCCTTTCCTCTCTACAGCGACGATGTTTGCTGCACAGTCAATTCAACTGGGCATCAATGATATTGTTGTGGCAGGTGGCATGGAAAGCATGTCGAATGCTCCGAAATACATTGCTGAAGCTAGGTCAGCAATGTGTTTTTTAACTGTATCTTTGTGTAGTTCATAACTGAAGTGAAATCTGCTTACTGAATAAACTAAGCATACTAGGAACAGAAAAAATGCCAAAGTATCAATTAGATTTATTTATTTTTTATGAGAATTGAAGTGTAGATTTATATTTATGTACTTCCATATTGGTTCATTCATACAGCTTTGCTAAGGTAAATGAACAATGTAGCCAGTGTAATGCTTAAATTATATTGTGTTCCTGCTTAAATGAATTTAAAACCTTATTGTTAATATATGGCTGTTTATGTATTGGTGGCAACTAACTGATTTGTATAACCAAATGCAGAAAAGGATCTCGTTTCGGACACGACAGCCTTGTTGATGGTATGCTTAAGGATGGCCTTTGGGATGTATACGGTGATTGTGCCATGGGAGTGTGTGCTGAGCTTTGTGCTGACAATCATGCCCTGACGAGGGAAGACCAGGTAATTTTCTGCAAATGAAATAACAACCTTCTGATATAGTTATATTTCATATATTTGTCTAGCACCGGAACAGCATGTATTGTCTTAGTTATGTATGGTGAAATCATTATCAAATGCAGAAATGCACATACTATTGATGTTTCCAGAGTGAACTGATCACTTTCATTATCAGCAGTTTCATATAGGTTTATTGTTTTATATCTTGTGTCTCCATCTTATGCATAATCATGTATGGTTTGGACTAATGTCTGCAGTTTTTCATTACTGCCGGTGTCTATTTTGCCTTAGTAGTTTATACTACCAGCTAGTGCCTTCGAAGGCTTCAACTTTCTAGTGGGGATGCTCCACATTGAATTTCTATGGCAGGTTGAGTAGACGAGCCTTCTATTTTTTGCGAAAATGCAAAAGCCTTGCGTTTCGATGCATTGACAGAAAAAGAGAGTTGAAATGTTGAATACACCAGCCTTCTATTGTTTGCTTCGAACATAATTTCTCAGATTTCGCTTCACTGCTTGATTGAGAGCTGTAGATATCAGTTTCATGATTATCTTATCTGATCTCGAATACAGAACAATATGTTTTTACACCTTAATCATTAGCAATTATTACTTTCTTTTTCTAAAAAAACGCATCAAAATGCATGCCATTTTTTATTAGAAAGAAAGCGTCAAGGAGACGCCAAGTACCGAACCAGAGGCCAAGCTGCCGAACAGAACCAGAAGCCAAAAGGAGTGCAAGAAAGCCTAGAAAAATATCTAGAAGCCTAACAAATAAAAAAACCAATAAAATCTCGAGAAACTTGTGTCCTGGAGGTCCTGAACTTCGAATTAGCCTCCTTGCTAAAAAATAGTAGAAATTCCCTTCCCTATAATGCATGGGACATTTAGACATCCAGTACGCTGTTTTGCCTTTAATTTTTTTCCTAGAGGAATTTGATATAGCAGCATTAAACCTGTCAGATGTCTCCAAAATCTTCTAAGATTCACTGTTTTGTTCTTCTACACTGCAATCCATGTATTCATTGTTCATGACATCTGAAATTTATGTATTCTTATGTAGGATGCATTTGCTATTCAAAGTAATGAGCGTGGAATCGCTGCTCGTGACAGTGGTGCTTTTGCATGGGAGATTGTTCCGGTGGTTTTCTTATCTCTTTGACAAAGTTAGTTACTGTTCCTTTATTTGTTTTCCTAATGCTTTATGTCATATCATCCAGATTGAAGTTCCTGTTGGTAGAGGGAAACCTCCAGTTCTTGTTGACAAAGATGAAAGCCTAGACAAGGTAAATTCTTTCAAATAGAGAAGATGATACAAGTACGCTATACTCCATGTCGTTTAATTAGGAGTACATGTATATCCTTAAAAAAAAATCTTTTGAGCAGCTTGTGTCTTTCTCTGATCCTAATTTAGTGCCTTATTGTACTAGGCTAAAGAAATGTTAATAGGCAGTGATGAAGATGCTGTAGGCTGATAGTTTATCTTCATCACATAGTTAATTGCAACAAGAAAATATGTAGTTTTGCATTTATCTTATGTGATAGTTCTACTGTTTGATGTGGGTATTCCATGTTTCATAGTTTGACCCAGTGAAACTGAAGAAGCTTCGACCAAGTTTCAAGGAGAATGCTGGTACTGTTACTGCTGGAAATGCTTCTAGTATAAGGTACCTCCTCGTCATCTATTTTGTTTACCATCCTTGTGAAGTACTTCTGTTGGATATAGTTTTCGGACCACTAAATGGATTCTGAAAGATTTTTTTTTTCTGTCTGTTTTGACATTGAAATTTTCTCTACACTATGCATTTCTTGCGGTCTTCTGTAGTGTCATATTCAATGTATTTTCAGAATGCTCGAACTTCAGTCCAAGAAATGATAATTTTAGTTCACATTTCTAACTGAAATTTTAGTTCACAATATTTTTGTGGATTGAACTTTTCAAGAAAATGCAAATCTAGTGTCTCGATGCATTGATAGTTTAGAAATATTTGTCGACAAGCCTATAGAGAGTCCAACCAGGGGACAGGAAGCTTACTAGCTTAACAATGTTTATGTATAATTCAGTGATGAAAATAAGCTGATCTTGACTCTTCTCATAGAAAATATTACCTGTTTACTTTGTCCATGGACTGGCATTATCCAATGCACTGTCCCCAGTTTCCTGGTGTTTTGTTTATGCAGTTGAAGGTGATGCTTCTGGCTGAATAACATCTCTATCTTTTGTGTGGAACAGTGATGGTGCTGCTGCGTTAGTATTGGTGAGTGGGAAGAAGGCTCAAGAACTTGGATTGCATGTCCTTGCAAGGATTAATGGTTTTGCCGATGCAGCACAAGTAAGCTGTAGTGCTTTTTTTCTATCTTAGTTCGGGGTTATCGACAAGTGCGGAAAATTATGTAGGTCCTGGAGGGTTATAGGAGTCTATTCCCTGGAATAGTTCTATGTAATTGTAATCAGTGAAGCTTAGTTGCTACCAAAATCTGAATCCTGTAATGATATTTTCAACTACCATGTTGTTATGCAGGCCCCTGAACTATTTACCACTACACCAGCACTTGCTATACCGAAGGCTCTCGCGAATGCTGGCCTAGAGTCTTCTCGTGTTGATTTTTATGAAATTAATGAAGCATTTGCAGTATGTCTTGATCATTTTGTTTACTACTTACACATTGCATTATTTATAGTGATACATATTTTTACTTCTCAATACAGGCTGTTGCACTTGCAAATCAAAAGCTTCTCGGCATTCCTTCAGTAAGTGCTGCCTTGGCTCAACCAAAATGCTTTTTGCACCTAGAAATAACTTAATACTCTTGTCAGAAAATAAATCTCGACTTATTTCTATTAACCAGCAATGTTTATTGATCTGATCTTCCTATGGTAATTACTACTTCATGCGCTGACAATATCTGTGCTTGCAGGAAAAGATTAATGTACATGGAGGAGCCGTGTCTTTAGGACACCCGCTTGGATGCAGTGGTGCTCGCATTTTGGTCACCCTCCTTGGCGTAAGTTCTTTCTTGAGGTGTCAGTATTGTGTGCAGATCATCTGTATCAGATGTTGTTTAAGCATGGAACTTATTTTCTAGCAGAAGCTTTTCGTGAGTAAAAAATTAAAATCAAACCGAGTAATAATTAAAAGTTGTAAAGGGGTAAGACAAGTTCACTACTCCTATTTGGGTATCTGCAAGGAGTTAAATCTGCAACCCATACAAATTTTCACATCGATGCTTGTGGGATATGAGGAGTTTATATTCCATGATTTCCTTTACCATCTTTTGAGTATCTGTATCATGTTTCCTTTGCCCACTTCTTCAGATACTGCCACCATCTTCATAGTTCTTGTAAAATTAAACTAAGAAATACTTTATGCTTGTTAGGTTCTCCGGGAGAAGGGTGGCAAAATTGGGGTTGCTGGTGTGTGCAACGGCGGGGGCGGAGCATCCGCACTTGTTTTAGAGCTTGCGTAGGAGTTTAAACTCAAGGTCGACCCTGTAACACCAAAGATGGAACCCGGATGCGTTCAGTGCACGATGAACCTGGATGCATTCGGTACTGTCAACATGTAAAATTCTATTCTACCGCAGCTGTATCACGTATTCTACGTTTTCACTTTGGGCTGTAACTGTTTGGATATTCTCAGTTTAATAATAATATTAATTGCAATAAAGCATGCTTGTGCTGCCAATGTACTCCTACCGCTTGTGAATCTATTCCTTCCGTTAAAATTACAAAAGGTGTTGTTGGGGTTTCAGAAAATTGAGTGGGGTCTGGCCCCCGTTCAGCTCAACATGGGCCCGCTTCTTATGCATGTATGCATTCATGCCGTTGTGGCACCGGCGATATACCAGAAAGCGAGAGACAAGCCAAGACCAAAAAACAAAAAAAAAACGTGCACGTACTAGCTAGCAAACGTGGCTGGAGAAGGTTCAGGTAAAAACGTGTACCACCTGCACTACAACTCTTAACTTGCAGGTTCCTGGATGAAAGACTGAAAGCAGTGCACATATGTCGGTTAACTGGTTTGAGAGGCGTGATCTCTTAGTAAGCTAGATAGGATATTTTCTCTTAATCACACTATTTTTAGTTTAACATTACCGATATAATAATTTTAGAAGAAATACAAGCATTAGCTGTTGGAGATAGTATTAAGAGATAACTTATTGTATAATATGAAGGTCTCATGAATGCAACCACTCCACAAGCCTAAGAAGATCTGATCATCGTGGAGCACGGTCCATATATATAGTCCATATTGTTGAATATAATTGCCTAGTTCTCCTCCATTAGATTGGTCTTATGGTTGAACTGGCTAGAGCTGCAATTCCACACATACTAGTTTTAGTCATATGCATCTTCCATTTAGCCCGTATTGTGTCTTGTTTGTAAAATACTGGTAGTGGAATTTTAAAAGCACACATCGCCTGCGTCCATTTAGCACGTCTTGTGTCCTGTTTGTAAGATATTGGTAGTGGAATTTTAGACACACATCGTCTACGAGATTAGGTGTCCATGGTAATTTTTGCAAGATAGTTAGAGATGGATTTTCATACCATTGTCGGTTGCCTGAGAAATTTTAGTGTATCCTTCCATAAATGGCCACGGGGCAGGGCTAGGTAAGGAAGTGTACAACTATTTTTTTTATTCAACTGAACTTTATAGTACTCCCTCCATTCAAATTTAGTTATCATAGCTTTAATTTAGATACATATGTGTCTAGACACGTAAAAGTTGGATGGAGGGAGTAGTATTTACTATTGACATTCTGTCTGTGGGCTATGGACTTTATGTTTCTTGTATGTGGCTTGATTGACTTTTTGGGCTCGTATGAACTTATGTCCAAAAGATATTTCATGATGTGTGTGAGAAAATTTTACATTTTCTGCAATGATATTTTTTTTCATTGTCTCAAATCTACGGAAACTTATCTTTACTTTCCTACGGTGGTGCGGTACAAACAAACTTAACCCTGTAAAATTCAAGTGGAAACTTCTGCATTTTTTTTAAAATATCACTATGTTTGTTGTAGTAGTATAATTTTGCTGTGCGTGGGTTGAATCTTTATTTGCTTTTCCGGTGTCTATCGAGTAGTATTTCCCAACTTTGCTGTCCTGGTTTCGTCGACCAAAAGCGTGGTGAACGGTGAGCCGTACCAAGGATTCTCAGTTGAGCTTTAGGATGTGCTACTACCTTTTTCCATGCATGTCATGTATGTATATTATGTTCACCGTCAAAAACACAGATGTATTGAACTGAATTCAACAAAAACATAAATGTATTGAATTCAAGAAAAGTGAACTTAAGTTGGCTTGCGCCCCACCCCACCCAGTCGGCTAGTAAACCATGCACGAACACGAAACGCTTTCTGGAAGGGAAGAGGAAATTAACACATTTTACTAGTGGGTGAATTCTGGATTCTGGTAGCTAGCACGCCGCACGTCGTCAGGAAGTTCCACTCCACCACGGTCCACGAAGCTGCCAGGCAGCAGGACACAACACAGGCGGCAGTCTGCGTCAGGGGTCGCCGTCGCCCAACCGGAAAGGGAGCTCCGTCGGTCGGTTTCGGCGGAGTCGAGTGAGCGAGTTCAGCTGTGACGTACGGGCTGAGTGCGTGCTGCCTCAACTGGCTGGGCATGGATCGCGACGGCGACGGCGACGGCGATACGGCGGTCGGTCATGGCCAGGGATGCTAGCGAGCTATAGCTCGGCAAACGCGACACTACTTGCTCTCGGTAACTGATCTGACCGGGTGTTCTGCCCGCAACATCCGTGGGTTCAGTTCAGTTTAGTTTATGGCTACCAACCCAAGGCAGCCAGCGCTGAATATGTATCGAGGATACCCCCGACAACCTTTGTGACTCCAACATCAATGCTAGTACAAAACATATACAGCCTTTTTTTCAAAATATAAACCTTTAAATCATCTCTAGCAGATCCCGTCATTATCAAACCGTAAAATCGGTAATACAGGCACTGAAAACACGAGTACAGGCACTGCAAATCGGTGGTGTGCTGCCCACCCGACCATCTCTCTCCAGCCCACCACTGGTCCCTACTCCCCGCCGCCGCCCACCCGCCCGTTGCATGGCGCCCTGCCCCGCGTGCTGCCATAACGGCGCCCCACCTGCCCCTGCCTGGTCACGCCACCCGGCTCTCCCCTGCCTAGCCGCGCTGCCCACCCATCCTTGCTTGGCCATGCCGCTCGCCCACCCATACCTGGTCGCACCAAAGCTCGGTCGAGGAGCTCCACGGCCATGGCGGATGCGCTCGGAAGAGGATGGGGTACTATGAGAAATGCGAGCTGAGCTCACCAGAAGCAGTTGGCCCAGCTAAACGGCGTCTCCATGCCTATAATTTGGCTGGACTCCGACGAGTGTATGGACGGAAGCAGTTGGCCGAGCTAAAATATTCGTCCCGCCAAAACGTGGGGGGGGGGGGGAGAGTAGAGGCCACACACGCTTTATAACCTTGCAACATGTGTATAGTCAAGTCCGGTGGGGATTTTCTCTATGCCCTGTAAACTTTTTTAAAGGTCGCACTTGTTTACGGGATCTGTATCAATTTTTTGCCGAAAACTGAAAAACAATAATTACAAAGGCTTATACTTCGAAACGGAGGCAATTCGTTTTAGGACAAACAAATTATACTCACAAGTCGCAAGACATCCACAAATGCACGTGGATAGAGCAAACAGAGATTTCGCCGTTTCGGCATCGGACAGACCGGCCGGGCGACAGCGAGCCGTGCGTGTACGGTAAATGAGCTCAAGGACCACCGCGGGGGTGAGCGCGTGGTTCACGTGCCGGTGCGCATCGCTGGACGTACAGTGGAGGTGAAGGAGGAGCCTCGTACTCGTACATGTGACTATGCGAGTGAGCCGCCCCAAACAAGATGCGATCTGCCTAAAGTGTGCTGTCCATCCAACCAAATCCTATGTAAATATGGATCCAGCGAGTTTCCTTCTTCGATTGGGCGACGATGACGATTAGGGACGCCACTTTTAGAGAAACTGTAATTCAGGTGTTGTCTTATTGGTGAATATATTGTTGCTGCTATGGCTGGAATATCATAGCTGGTCTTTTATTTTCTTAGCTTTTTTTGTGTGTACATACGTATTGCCATTAAGGTATTGCGTTGTTGCAGAAACTACGTGTATTTTATATCTTTGATATTAATATATTTTCGTTATCGAAAAATGGATCCGGTAAGTAAGAAACGTTCGGTAGGTGGCCGAACGATTCACCATTCACTCACCCTGTTTTGTTCACCCTTGCATAACTTGTCGTTGCGCGCTTTGCGATGGTAGCCCTTATTCGTACCGTTTCCTACCGCTGGCGCGGGTTTATGGGGTACGCACCCCCACATGTGGACCTAGCGTTTTACACTAGGTCTCATGTGAAATTTGATTGTTTGGATAATAGATACCGTACCCGTGTGCGAGAGGCTGTGTGCTTGGCCTAGACCTTGAAGTATCCCTCCCTCGGTTAGACACCATGATTTGGATGTTCAGCGAGTCATGTTCCTTCCAGCATAATGAGAGCTTTGGTGATGCATGATACGTCTCAAACGTATCTATAATTTTTTATGTTCCATGCTACTTCTATGATGATACTCACATGTTTTATACACACTTTATGTCATTATTATGCATTTTTCGGCACTAACATATTGACGATATGCCAAAGAGTCAGTTGCTGTTTTCTGCTGTTTTTTGGTTTCAGAAATCCTACAAAGGAAATATTCTCGGAATTGGACGAAATCAACGCCCAGAGTCTTATTTTTCCACGAAGCTTCCAGAAGACCGAAAGGGTTACGAAGTGGGGCGACGAGGCGCCCGGACCACGGGCCGCGCGGCCAAGGGTGGGGCCGCACCGCCCTATGGTGTGGGGCCCTCGTGCCTCCACCGACCCTCGCCCTTCCGCCTACTTAAAGCCTTCGTCGCGAAAACCCCGATGCCGAGAGCCACGATACGGAAAACCTTCCGGAGACGCCGCCGCCGCCAATCCCATCTCGGGGGATTCGAGAGATCGCCTCCGGCACCCTGCCGGAGAGGGGAATCATCTCCCGGAGGTCTCTTCATCACCATGATCGCCTCCGGATCGATGTGTGAGTAGTTCACCCCTGAACTATGGGTCCATAGCAGTAGCTAGATGGTTGTCTTCTCCTCATTGTGCTATCATGTTAGATCTTGTGAGTTGCCTATCATGATCAAGATCATCTATTTGTAATGCTACATGTTGTGTTTGTTGGGATCCGATGAATATGGAATACTATGTCATGTTGATTATCAATCTATCATATATGTTGTTTATGTTCTTGCATGCTCTCCGTTGCTAGTAGAGGCTCTGGCCAAGTTGATACTTGTAATGAAGGAGATATGCCCTAGAGGCAATAATAAAGTGGTTATTATTTATATCTTTATGTTTATGATAAATGTTTATATATCATGCTATAATTGTATTAACCGAAACATTAGTACATGTGTGATATGTAGACAAACAAAGAGTCCCTAGTATGCCTCTTAACTAGCTTGTTGATTAATGGATGATTAGTTTCATAATCATGAACATTGGATGTTATTAATAACAAGGTTATATCATTGTATGAATGATGTAATGGACACACCCAATTAAGCATAGCATAAGATCTCGTCATTAAGTTATTTGCTATAAGCTTTCGATACATAGTTACCTAGTCCTTATGACCATGAGATCATGTAAATCACTTATACCGGAAAGGTACTTTGATTACATCAAACGCCACCTGCGTAAATGGGTGGTTATAAAGGTGGGATTAAGTATCCGGAAAGTATGAGTTGAGGCATATGGATCAACGAGTGGGATTTGTCCATCCCGATGACTGGATAGATATACTCTGGGCCCTCTCGGTGGAATGTCGTCTAATGTCTTGCAAGCATATGAATAAGTTCATAAGAGACCACATACCATGGTACGAGTAAAGAGTACTTGTCAGGAGACGAGGATGAACAAGGTATAGAGTGATACCGAAGATCAAACCTCGGACAAGTAAAATATCACGTGACAAAGGGAATTGGTATCGTATGTGAATGGTTCATTCGATCACTAAAGTCATCGTTGAATATGTGGGAGCCATTATGGATCTCCAGATCCCGCTATTGGTTATTGGTCGGAGTGAGTACTCAACCATGTCCGCATAGTTCACGATCCGGTGCATTTATGGCAGGTTCTAGAAGGTTCTAGAAAAGTCCGGAAGAAATCACCATGGAAAGTAGAGTCCCGGAGGGACTCCACCTTGCATGGCCAGCCAACCCTAAAGGGGAGGAGTCCAAGGTGGACTCCCCTAGGGTGGCCGGCCAACCCCCTCATGGAAAGGGGGAATCCCACCCCAAGTGGGATTCCCACCTTGGGTAGGTTTCCCTACATATGGGAGGTTTCATTGTTGGGGTCTTATTCGAAGACTTGGATACCAACACTTGGGGATTTCCACCTATATAATGAGGAGGAGAGGGAGGGGGCTGACTACTCTTGGCCGCACCACCTAGGGCTGCCCTTGGCCGGCGCCCTAGCCTCCCCTCTCTCCCCAAACCCTAGCGGTATCTCTCCTCCACCACATCCCGCACGCTTAAGCGAAGCTCCGCCGGATTTCTCCACCACCACCGACATCACGCCGTCGTGCTGTCGGATTCAAGAGGAGCTACTACTTCCGCTGCCCGCTGGAACGGGGAGGTGGACGTCGTCTTCATCAACAACCGAACGTGTGACCGAGTACGGAGGTGCTGCCCGTTCGTGGCGCCGGAACCGATCGTGATCAAGATCTTCTACGCGTTTTTGCAAGCGGCAAGTGAACGTCTACCGCAGCAACAAGAGCCTCATCTTGTAGGCTTTGGAATCTCTTCAAGGGTGAGACTCGATACCCCCTCGTTGCTACCGTCTTCTAGATTGCATCTTGGCTTGGATTGCGTGTACGCGGTAGGAAAATTTTTGTTTTCTATGCAACGTTATCCTACAGTGGTATCAGAGCCGTGTCTATGCATAGATGGTTGCACGAGTAGAACACAATGGTTTTGTGGGCGTTGATGCTCTTGTTGTTTTTAGTTTGAGTACTTTGCATCTTTGTGGCATAGTGGGATGAAGCGGCTCGGGCTAACTTTACATAACCGCGTTCATGAGACTTGCTCCTCGTTCGACATGCAACTTGTATTGCATAAGAGGCTTTGCGGGTGTCTGTCTCTCCTACGTGAAGATTCAATTTACTCTTCTATTGACAACACTAGTATCACCGTTGTGGTTCATGTTCGTAGGTAGATTAGATCTCACTCGAAAACCCTAAACCACGTAAAATATGCAAACCAAATTAGAGACGTCTAACTTGTTTTTGCAGGGTTTGGTGATGTGATATGGCCATAATGTGATGATGAATATGTATGAGATGATCATTATTGTATTGTGGCAACCGGCGGGAGCCTTATGGTTGTCTTTAAATTTCATGTTGAGTAGTATTTCAAAGTAGTTGTAATAGTTGCTACATGAGGTGAACAACCATGAAGACGGCGCCATGAACCTTGACGCTACGCCGACGATGATGGAGATCATGCCCGTTGATGATGGAGATCATGTCCGTGCTTTGGAGATGAAGATTGAAGGCGCAAAAACTAAAGGGCCATATCATATCACATATGAATTGCATGTGATGTTAATCCTTTATGCATCTTATTTTACTTAGATCGCGACGGTAGCATTATAAGATGATCCCTCACATTAATATCAAGATAATAAAGTGTTCTCCCCTCGTATGCACCGTTGTACAGATCGTCGTTTCGAAGCATCTCGTGATGATCGGATGTGATTGATTCAACGTTCACATACAACGGGTGTAAGCCATGTTGCACACGCGGAATACTTGGGTTTGCTTGACGAGCCTAGCATGTACAGACATGGCCTCGGGACAACGGAAACCGAAAGGTTGAACACGAGTCATATGGATGATATGATCAACATGTTGATGTTCACCATTGAAGCTACATCATCTCACGTGATGATCGGTTTTGGTGTAGTGGATTTGGATCGTGTACCACATAACAACTATGAGGGATGTTGTATTAAGTGGGAGTTCATTAGTAATTAGATTAAAACATGAACAAATTATCATAAACATAGTCTCGAGTAGTATTTTGAATTAATTTTGTAGTATTGGCATCCGTTTTCTACCATGCGCTAGTCTTGTAATTGAGATAGAAATACTTGTTAAGTCTGATAAGAAACTTTACGGACTGGTACCGTATTGTTAAAGAATCAAGAAATGATTAAGTCCTATTGCAAACTTTTAGTAAACCTCACATTGCTGATTCAAAGAGTTGTGGTTTCAATTAGTACCTAAAGTTATCTTGTCTCCGTAAAACTTGAAGTTCAAATCTGTTTGAAAAATAAGGAGCTGAAAATTTAGTTTTCAGAAATAATCAAGGTATGAGATATATGTGATATCTAAGACCTTATTGCAAGATGATAGAATATATTTTGGTGAGACTACATAAACTCATAAGTTTTATGGGAATGTACGAAGGTTGAAGACGCAAGGCGTCCCAATCCTCCAACTATTGGGGCACTAACGATATTCGCATATCCATGAAGTGATTGTCCTTAGTATGCACCGTTGCTAAGACTCGTCGTTTCGAAGCATCACGTGATGATCGGGTGTTATAGATTCTACGTGTGCTTACAACGGGTACAAGCCAGATTTGCACATGCGAATGCGAGGTTAAACTTTACGAGCCTAGCATGTACAGACATGGTCTCGGAAAAGTCGTCATGATATGATGGATAAAATTATGAGTGAAATTGTTCATCATATTACAAAGTTACTAATAGTGAAATCCGGAACACTTATCATATGATGATCAACTTCAAAGTAAGAACCTCAAGGTTATTGGTATTTGACCAACAAACCTAGAAGTTATTGATGTTGAAGTGTTTTTCTGAATAATGAGGAAAGCTAAAAGAGAAACTACAAAAGATTATTGGCAGAAAGAAAGAAAAAGACTAGAAAGTCTAGCTCAGGTGTATATAAATGATATACATGTTATGGTTGTATTCCTAGTTAAGTCACACTAAGAAATTCTTGGGTATTAGTACTATATTGGTTGGTATGAAGTGTTATACAAAACAACGCAATACAAGAATACAATGGCCTAAGTAGTCGACAAGGAATATGATAGGAATGCACGGCTGGAACAAAATAAAGTGTTATTATGTTCGTCGTTAGCATTCTATCTAGCCCTTAGAATTTATAATAAAGAACTTAATAATTGTTATTTTGCTCTGGTCAAATGAAAACAATAAGTTGTTCAAATTATGACATTACTCCATATACGATGGATAAGTTATTATAAATCTTAATGGTGAAACACACATACATAACACTGACGCTAAAATGCCATAAGGCAAATGATTTGAATTCCACTTATTTGTGGAACCGCCATTTAGGTCATGTTAGAAAGGAACGCACACTACTGCAGAATAGGCCTCTAGTGACAGGCACAAAAGGCATGTTAGTGACAGGCAAAGCGCCAGTCACTAATGACTAGTCACTGGTATCAGGTTACTAGTGACAGGCATGTGCCTGTCACTAGTGTGTGTATACTAATGACTGGCAAAAATAGATGCCTGTCACTAGTGCGATGGAAGGCCGCGGGCCTGAGGGGTTTTGTAGTGACTGGCTTGTTATAGTGCTCATCCTTTGGTTTCAATTTCCGTAATAAAAAAAAATCTTTTTACACGAATTTTCTATATTTCAGATTGCACAATAAGATGTGTACCAATGATACGTTCACATCACCCAATATGACATAACATGTGCACAGAAGTTACAATCTATTTCATCAAGCTAGTCTACATGCTCTACATTCTGATATCATGCTTGGAAACATATTATCGAAGCAATTATATCACTGCAATGCATCCGCTGCTATTCAAGGAAGAACTAGGATTATGAATTGTTCAATACTTTTGAACTAGTCATGTACATGCTCTACATTCTGATATCATGCTTGGAAACATATTATCGAAGCAATTATATCACTGCAATGCATCCGCTGCTATTCAAGGAAGAACTAGGATTATGAATTGTTCAATACTGTAGGACTTAGTTGAGCATGGCCTCACACTCCTCCACAAGCTGGTACAGGAGCTCAGTTTTGAAGAACTTCAACACTGAAGCAACACATTTTGAATGTAGGGGAGACGGATAAGGGCCCCAGTTGTCTTGTCATACTTCTTGAGAATCTTGACCAGTCCTATAATCAAAAAAAGGAACATAAGCATCGTAGATAATGAAAAATAAAAGAAAGTCATTGGGGCTCTGTAATAGCTTAGACAGAGTATAGCAACACATGAACACACAGGTAGCCAGAATAGTAGAAGGAACTAATCGGGGCTCCGTATATATGCAACAATGCACCTTTTTCGATAAAGTGCAGCAATGCACTTGATCAGGATATTTCTTGTAGTGCACAAGTACTACCTTTCTTTTGCAGAAGTAGCAAAAAAGGAGGCATTGATTTGGGATAAAATTAAGACGTGGAGCTGTTGTTTGTCCTGGAAATCATCCAAGGCAATATGAATACTGCCGTACAGGTTTTGGATAATAATAGAAAAATGGGACAGTCCTACTTAGTACAGACTTCTGCAAACGACTCAACATAGTGGTAGAGAAAAGGCTTACAGTTCTATTTGATAGATCTAGTCCATATAGTGAATCATTTCCAAGGTAAAATAAAGCATAAGTATCCACAAGATATGGACCCAGATAACAACTATGTGCATGGCCTGCATTGCAGAGCCAAAAAAAAGAGCCTATTAAACTAACAACTTGGTGGCAATTGGACCCTCTTTATTTATGGCCCCTACTGTTGCACTATTACATTGTAACCGGGTCCGTGCAAGGTGCATCATATAATAATCTCACGTTTGCTACTGTTTGTCATTTATCTCCATCTGTTCATAGCATAGTTTAGGAGACCAGATTATGGCACCCGTTACAAACAAAGCAACCCCACAAAAGTTTTGAAGTTACCAAACAATGCACACTTTGGCCTATAAATTCAGAGATGTGCATTTAACTAAATCTACTATGCTAAAATGACACCAAATTTGGTCATATGGTTCCGATTCAGCTCGAATTATTTACACAACGCCAAAGGGGTCTTCAGTAGATATAACTAGTATTGATTGGCACATTCCAACAGAGGCACATACATTTGCCTCTAATATGCATTTTCTCAAATCATTTGGGTAACAAAGACCAAACTGTACACGTTCGTCTAACAGCTTTTAAGAGTATTACACTGATTTTGATTAGTAACAAAGACACTTTCAGAGAAACTACAAATGTGACGTACAATAAGAGAACAATCATGTATACTATTGAGTATAAGCTCCATTTGGGTCTACTTTTTACATGTGAGCATTTAAATTTGAAGTGACAAATTTACTTGATATTTATAGTACAAACGAAAAAAACATCTGCTGAGATCCATAAAAGAGAAGAAATAATAATTCATCCTAGATCAAAAAAATATAAGTTTAAGTCTGAACCAATATAATAAGCCATATAACAGGGGAAAAGAAAGATTGCTCTCAAGATAAATAAAAGCACATCCGATTGCACAACATTATTTATTACTAACTTTAGGAAACAATTGCCGGAATGAGAGTATCTAGGCATAGAAGTTGCTCAGACGTCATGAGTCAATACATGTGTGATCTGACACTTTTATCGCTAAAAGCATAGCTGTATCTCTTTATTATTTTTTAGAATTAATCTCAGTAGGTTGAGCAAGAGAAAGGCTTTAGGAAAAAACAATAGATATTTAGCACCAGAAAGACTACAGAAAAAACAATAAATAGTTTCTATCTATACACACAATATATAGAAGCAATCTACTGCATTTTTACAGCCGCATGCCTAGTCGCTTTGTATGGCAATGATTTGTACTATTATTAATCATGAAGAACATGCATTTCAAGCTGACCACATATATGATGAATAAAATGGCCCATACCTCATCCGGTGATCATGCATGCTTGTTCAATTGGGTTGCAGCATACTTTGTGCGTGAATCATGAACCTCCGGCGAGTCATCACCGCCATAGAAAACCCCAGATTCCGAGGTAACCTCTGTGTTGATGATTCTTGCGAAAATGTCTTGGATACGTGTAAACTCTGTCTTCCGGTTAAATGGATTGGACTCCATATGAGTACCGAACAACTGAATGTCTACACCTTTGTTTAAATGCCTATATCTCCTCACAAATATTTCCATATGGTAGCAGAGATAGTAGCCATAGGACACACTATCTTGCTGCTGTGTGCAACTAACCTCTGTGTAATGCTTAAAGCGTGCAGGACCTTTATTCTTTTTTTTTACAATTCCACCTTTAAAACTATGTTCAAAGAGAGCATCATTCAGAATGTTTGACAACACTTCGTAATCCCTTTTCGGTGCATTGTTTTTAAGTGAATCCAAGTAAAAAGCCTTGCATTCGCTCACCATGAGAATAATCAGAACCCAGTGACCCCTGCACAAACATGAGGATTATGCCAAAGAAGAAAGAGCCTTTGTTTGAGCAAAGTAAAGTTGAAAACGTAGAAAATGCAGTAATGGAATACAAGAGTAGGACTTACGTTGGATTGTAGGGCACTAGTATATACTTCTTGTCCTTGTTGTTTTGCAATGCAGGAAAGATGCACTCCCTCAGAATAAGCTCTTTACCTCCATCGGAGCTTCTTCAGTTTCAGAAGCAGGAGGTGAATCAGAAACATCTGCAGATGAGTCGTAGCTGTCCGAAGATTCTTCCATTCCTACACAAAGATGCTAGCAATTCCATATTTCTGTCCAGAGTCCGGATAAGCTTACAGTGCACAGTGAAATTCAACCGATTATATAAACAAGTTCAACAGGTTATATAAACAAGTAATGCAACCATCTGAAAGTATTTTAACCTTTTCTAAGAAATGACAGAGAAACTGAGTTGGTTCCTATGATCTGTGATTCCAAGGCAATTATAATTGCTCACATTTTGTTCTTTTCATCTGTAGCTTGTCGTAGGAATTATTTATTAGCAGTTATTTCTGCACTATTGGTATGAAGAATTAGATTCGGAACAGCTTGTGCCTTTATATTGTACTGATAAATCCGTTTGAGTAGCTAGATCCCATGCTGTGTTTAGTAAGAAGAAAGACTAATAACAATGCTTTTGTTCATGCGACTAAGGCCGGACTAAGTTGAAGATTCAGATTTTTCATCTTTATCTTCAAGAACACAATAGTAGACAAAGACGTATATAACATGACCTAGCAGATTTGCATCAAAAAAAAAAGATTGGCCCATGCGAACATTTCTTCATATGTGAACAGGTATAATTTTCTCTATCACATATTTAGTACCATACCTGCGGTAGAGAAGGCTCGGGTACGCTGATCCTTGTGAAGTACCAAATACTGGAGAACAATGGCTGTCCAAGACCAGTTCCAGCTGACTGTTGCCAGTTTATTGTGGTACCATGTATTATCATAGGTCATATCGGGCGCAGCCAAGTTTGGAGGCGAAACTGAAGAATTGTCATATTTCAAGAATAGGAGAGAGATGTGTAGGGGGGCATACAGGGCGGCGTTGGGGATGCACGGCCGCGCGTCGGGCGGCGGCGTTGGAGATGCAGGGCGGCCTTGAAGATGCAGGGCCGCGCGTCGGGCGGCGGCGGCGTTGCAGTGGGCTGGCGCCGCGGTGGCGTTGCAGTCGGCTGGCGGCGCGGCGGCGGTTGGAGTCGGCTCGCGGCGGCGATGGAGGCGTTGGAGCTGCGACCAGAGAAGGGCGGCTGCGGTTGGGGATTTGAGGGCTCGGGGTAATGGGAGTACGTACGTAATGGTACTGAGATTTTTTTTTTTTTGGCTATGTCTCAGCTAGACCTTTTAGCCCTATGCAAAAAAAATGTAAATTAAAAAATCGTAACAACTATAAAACTTAGAAAAAATATAATTTCACGCACCCCCATATATAGAGTAATTCATAACAGGTTGCATCAAAATAAATTAGGTTTCGGCTTCATCATCTTCAACAATCTTTTCAACAGTAGTCTTGATTTTCTTTCGGGTATATGTTAGACCCTCGAAGTGGCTGCGTCTTTTGAAGGGACGCGTGACAGATAATGTAGTTCGATCCCTTCGGGTAGGTTCAGGGTCTTGGGTAGCTTCGGCATCTTCATCTGTATTTGGGTCATCGAACTGGTCATAATATTCTTCATCAACGACACCATCCACCCCGACGATACTTATTTTTCCTCGTCTCATGACTACATGGTTTGGCGCTTGTGGGTCGGTTATATAGAAGCACTGCGCCAAACCGGTCCAGAAATGAGAAGTAGCGGGTGGTGTTAAACTGGGCTTCCCGCTAGTTTGCTAGTGACAGGCACTTTTGCGAGCCTGTCACTAGCATATTTTCAGTTCCGGCCCGACTCTAGAAAAAATCTCAGTGACATCCTTTTTTTTACGCCTGTCACTGGTGTTTTTAACTAGTGACAGGCTTATTTAT
Organism: Lolium rigidum; assembly: GCF_022539505.1. NCBI lineage: Eukaryota > Viridiplantae > Streptophyta > Magnoliopsida > Poales > Poaceae > Lolium > Lolium rigidum. The sequence goes on along the minus strand of NC_061512.1, from coordinate 156,279,809 downwards.
GCCTGTCACTAGTACATTTATTAGTGACAGGCATAATTTTGCATGTCACTAATTACCTGGAGGCTATAAGCGTTTCTGCAGTAGTGGCATGAAGGAACTCCATGCAAATGGATTTTTGGAGTCATTTGATTTTTGAATCATTTGGCGCTTGCAAATCTTTTCTAAAGAGAATGATTAAAATACCGTTCATAGGCCAAAAGATGAACGGGCAACTAACTTAGTGGAAAAATACATGATGATGTATGTGGTTCACTGGGCATAGTTGTGTGCGGGAGATTCTTCTACTTCATGAAAACTTTCAACAATGAATTGAGTATATATATGTGGATATATTCAATAAGGAAGAAGTTTGAAACATTTGAATGGATTCAAATAAATTTCAGTATGAAGTGGAAATCATCGTAATAGAAATCAAATATCTATGATTGGATCATGGTGGAAATATTTGAATTACGAGTTTTAGCGAACATCTAAGAGAGTTATGAAATTGTTCTACAACTTACGTTTCTTGGAGTATCATAGTGATGATGAAGTATCCAAGAGATATATCCAAACTTTGTTGGATCAATGATGAGATAAAATATTGATGCCGTTATATTTTTGTGGATTATGCTTTAGTGACTACCGCTTTTACACTGAATAGAGCATCATCATGATCCGTTGAAATGACACCATACAAGTTATGGCATGGGTATAAACCCTAATAGTCAACCAAAATCGGATGAATGTCTTTGTTGGTTATCCCAGAGATTTAATTGGGAATTCTTCCCACGAGACAAAGACAAAAGTGTTTGTCAATGTTTCTTATTTCCGAGAAATTGTTTCGAGTTAAGTATTTGAGTGGGAGAACAATATAATTTGATAAGGTTTATGAACCTGAGCATAATGATCAGAGTAGCGCAGCATCGGAATTGGTTTCGGAAGCGGCCACGACGATCATGGCTCTCATGACTACAAAGTATTTTAGCCATGGAGATCGAAGTACATATTGAACCTTGTAGGTATGGTTTACTTTGTGATCAAATAAATGATTTGTGGACAAAGGATTGATTTTGAACAATGATAAACCAACTACAAAACAAAGAAGTTATGATGGGCCACGACTCCGTTAAAATGGCCATGCGCCATGAAATCCAAGATAGATGAATACTTTATGAAAGTAAATGGATCTATGAAATTGATAGACTTGGATGAAATATCCTTTAAGAAAGCTTGACTTATCGAAAAATTGTTTACGACAAAGTTCAAAGAGTTGAATACGATAAGATTAGATCTTCCGTAGCAATTCTTATAGTCTATGTGGATTATTCTAGTAATCACTACATATTTCTTTTATGAGATATGCTAGTAGGATGGCAAAATACACTACTTAACAGAAGTATGTATACAAGATACAACCAAGAGTTTTGCTGGTCCGTGGAATACTAGATAGGTATACAAGCTTCAATTGGATGAAGTAAGTATCACGGAGTTGGAATCTTCACCAGATGAAATAGTCAAAGAGTTTTTGTTTTCATCAGAGACGATGAAGAGGCTTGCATTTGCAAGAAATTAAGTGGGAGCGCTAAGACACATTTATAATATTTTATGTAGGTGACATATAGTTGGTTATAAATGATGTAATTATATAATTGATTAAAAAGGTTTCATTGAGAATTAACTTCAATGAAAGGATATGGACTGAAACAAATTTAGTGTCAAGATCTATGAAGATAGATTGAAACACATAAATAAGTTTAAGTCAAAGTACATATGATGGATATTGAAGTAGTTCAATATAGAAATATTAAGAAAATGTTCTTGTCATGTGAAGTTTTAACAAGACTTGAGTGTATCTGACACTCAATGAGTAAAAAACACATGAGTGATTATAGATCACGAATAATATGTACACAATCAGATATCATGTGCTATAAAGTGTTATGAGCATATACCAGAATGATTCATATGATGATCATTGGACGACAGTAAGAATATCCTTGAGTACTTTAGAAGAACTAAGGATATATATATATATATTTTTGTATGAAGAAATGACAAACAAATCGTTGTAAGGTGTTACACCGATATTGGTTTTGTCACATATAAAATATAATTTCAATCTCAAATTAGACTAAGTGTTGTTTAAAAGGTAGCACAATGAGCTAGAAGTTGTCTATGCTAGATTTAGAAGAGTTCTAAATATTGTGACGAATTCTACAAAAGAAGGCAGAGTATGTCATTATTTTGACAATGACAAAGGATGTTAAGTCAAGAGGTTCTTTGAGAACTTGGTGCGTTTCCGACGAGTCGAGAACTTTGAAGCTATATTGTGTGTGACAATATTAGTGACATATTTCGGACAGCGGAATTAAGGTTCCACCGGAAGATCAAACATATTTAATGCCGACTCATTTGGAAATGAGTGATGCGTTGAGACGCAAATGAATTACAAAATACATACGTTTCTGAGCGTGTCAGATCCGTTGACTAAAAACCTCTCCCGTGAGCAATACATGATAAAGCACCATAAGGCCAAGGTGTTATATCTTTACAAATGTAAACTAGATTATTGACTCTAGTGCAAGTGGGAGAGCTGAAGGAGATATGCCCTAGAGGCAATAATAAAGTGGTTATTATTTATATCTTTATGTTTATGATAAATGTTTATATATCATGCTATAATTGTATTAACCGAAACATTAGTACATGTGTGATATGTAGACAAACAAAGAGTCCCTAGTATGCCTCTTAACTAGCTTGTTGATTAATGGATGATTAGTTTCATAATCATGAACATTGGATGTTATTAATAACAAGGTTATATCATTGTATGAATGATGTAATGGACACACCCAATTAAGCGTAGCATAAGATCTCGTCATTAAGTTATTTGCTATAAGCTTTCGATACATAGTTACCTAGAACTTATGACCATGAGATCATGTAAATCACTTATACCGGAAAGGTACTTTGATTACATCAAACGCCACTGCGTAAATGGGTGGTTATAAAGGTGGGATTAAGTATCCGGAAAGTATGAGTTGAGGCATATGGATCAACGGTGGGATTTGTCCATCCCGATGACGGATAGATATACTCTGGGCCCTCTCGGTGGAATGTCGTCTAATGTCTTGCAAGCATATGAATAAGTTCATAAGAGACCACATACCATGGTACGAGTAAAGAGTACTTGTCAGGAGACGAGGATGAACAAGGTATAGAGTGATACCGAAGATCAAACCTCGGACAAGTAAAATATCACGTGGCAAAGGGAATTGGTATCGTATGTGAATGGTTCATTCGATCACTAAAGTCATCGTTGAATATGTGGGAGCCATTATGGATCTCCAGATCCCGCTATTGGTTATTGGTCGGAGTGAGTACTCAACCATGTCCGCATAGTTCACGAACCGTAGGGTGACACACTTAAAGTTGGATGTTGAAATGGTAGAACTTGAATATGGAATGGAGTTCGAATATTTGTTCGGAGTCCCGGATGAGATCCCGGACATCACGAGGAGTTCCGGAATGGTCCGGAGAATAAGATTCATATATAGGAAGTCATATTCCAAGTTTGGAAATGATCCGGTGCATTTATGGCAGGTTCTAGAAGGTTCTAGAAAAGTCCGGAAGAAATCACCATGGAAAGTAGAGTCCCGGAGGGACTCCACCTTGCATGGCCAGCCAACCCTAAAGGGGAGGAGTCCAAGGTGGACTCCCCTAGGGTGGCCGGCCAACCCCCTCATGGAAAGGGGGAATCCCACCCCAAGTGGGATTCCCACCTTGGGTAGGTTTCCCTACATATGGGAGGTTTCATTGTTGGGGTCTTATTCGAAGACTTGGATACCAACACTTGGGGATTTCCACCTATATAATGAGGAGGAGAGGGAGGGGGCTGACTACTCTTGGCCGCACCACCTAGGGCTGCCCTTGGCCGGCGCCCTAGCCTCCCCCTCTCTCCCCAAACCCTAGCGGTATCTCTCCTCCACCACATCCCGCACGCTTAAGCGAAGCTCCGCCGGATTTCTCCACCACCACCGACATCACGCCGTCGTGCTGTCGGATTCAAGAGGAGCTACTACTTCCGCTGCCCGCTGGAACGGGGAGGTGGACGGTCGTCTTCATCAACAACCGAACGTGTGACCGAGTACGGAGGTGCTGCCCGTTCGTGGCGCCGGAACCGATCGTGATCAAGATATTCTACGCGTTTTTGCAAGCGGCAAGTGAACGTCTACCGCAGCAACAAGAGCCTCATCTTGTAGGCTTTGGAATCTCTTCAAGGGTGAGACTCGATACCCCCTCGTTGCTACCGTCTTCTAGATTGCATCTTGGCTTGGATTGCGTGTTCGCGGTAGGAAAATTTTTGTTTTCTATGCAACGTTATCCTACATGTAACTCCAAGAGGGAGTATTTATGCTCGATAGTGGGTTCATGCCTCCATTGAATCTGGGACAGTGACAGAAAGTTCTAAGGTTGTGGATGTGTTGTTGCCACTAGGGATAAAACATCAATGCTTTGTCTAAGGATATTTATGTTGATTACATTACGCACCATACTTAATGCAATTGTCCATTGTTTGCAACTTAATGCTGGAAGGGGTTCGGATGATAACCTTGAAGGTGGACTTTTTAGGCATAGATGCATGCTTTGGATAGCGGTCTATGTACTTTGTCGTAATGCCACGATTAAATCTCATAGTACTCATCGTGATATACGTATGTGCATTGTTATGCCTTCTTTATTTGTCAATTGCCCAACTTGTAATTTGTTCACCCAACATGCTATTTATCTTATGGGAGAGACACCACTAGTGAACTGTGGACCCCGGTCCATTCTTTACATCTGAAATACAATCTACTGCAATACTTGTTTTTTACTGTTCTTTGCAAACAAACATCATCTTCCACACTATACATCTAATCCTTTGTTTTCAGCAAGCCGGTGAGATTGACAACCTCACTGTTACGTTGGGGCAAAGTAATTTGATTGTATTGTGCAGGTTCCACGTTGGCGCCGGAATCGCTGGTGTTGCGCCGCACTACACTCCGCCACCAACAACCTTCACGTGTTCCTTGACTCCTACTGGTTCGATAACATTGGTTTCTTACTGAGGGAAAACTTGTCGCTGTACGCATCACACCTTCCTCTTGGGGTTCCAACGGACGTGTGTCTTACACGCCATCAAGACAGTTTTCTGGCGCCGTTGCCGGGGAGATCAAGACACGCTGCAAGGGGAGTCTCCCACATCCAATCTCTTTACTTTGTTTTTGTCTTGCTTTACTTTATTTTATTTACTGCTTTGTTTGCTCTTATATCAAAAATACAAAAAAAATTAGTTGCTAGTTTACTTTATTTACTATCTTGTTTGCTCTCTATATCAAAAACACAAAAAAATTAGTTACTTGCGTTTACTTTATTTACCTTTTGTTTATTTCATCATGTTTCCTCCTAAATACACTCTGAAAGATATGCCGGTAGGACGAGGGTCTATCATTGGAAGAGATAATATAGAAGCATTTTTCACTCATGTTAGTATGGTTGAAGATTTTGAAGATAGATCCTTGGTAAAAGTTGTTCCTACTTATGAAAGCGCTACTGCCTCTTTAGTACGCATGTTGGAAATTAGATTCGTTAATCTTAATCCTATAATTTAACATATGTTTCTTACACTCTCTGATATGGAAAGGGGAGAAAAGAGAGATTTTGTTTTAGATGTCCTTCTTAGAGAATTTGGTGATATAGCTAAAGAAGCTAGAAAAGTTTTTATTAAGCATAAGAGGCTTGGCTTTTATACCGACTTTGCAAGAACACTTGAAAATATGGACATGGATAGAATAAATTACACTAATAATGTTAATGACGGAGGGGAGATTAAAGTACCGATACCTAGTAAGCTCCTAGGAATGCATGAAGCTCTAGAAAATAACTATGGTTGGCTTGTTCCTGAAAATTTGTTTGATGAGAATAGCAAGCCTAACAGTAATGAAAGAGGAGCCTCTGAAACTTACATCGATAAGATACAATGCAAAGTTGAGAAAACTCCAAACCCCTCTGTTTATACTTCGTCTCTTGATAATACTTGATTCAAACTTTCTGCGCCTAGCTGAAAGGCGTTTAAGAAAAGCGCTTATGGGAGACAACCCATTATTTTACTTCTGCAATTTTGTTTTATATTTGAGTCTTGGAAGCTGTTACTACTGTAGCAACCTCTCCTTATCTTTATTTTATTGCATTGTTGTGCCAAGTAAAGTCTTTGATAGTAAAGTCAATACTAGATTTGGATTACTGCGCAGAAACAGATTTCTTACTGTCACGAAATTAAGCAGCCCCTTCTGTAGGAAATTCATAAAAATCTGCCAATTTACGTGCGTGATCCTCAGATATGTACGCAACTTTCATTCAATTTGAGCATTTTCATCTGAGCAAGTTAAGTGCCCCAGAAAAATTCGTCTTTACGGACTGTTCTGTTTTGACAGATTCTGCCTTTTATTTCGCATTGCCTGTTTTGCTATGTTTGATGGATTTCTTTGTTCCATTAACTTTCAGTAGCTTTGTGCAATATCCAGAAGTGTTAAGAATGATTATGTCACCCTGAATATATGAATTTTCAATTATTCACTAACCCTCTAATGAGTTTGTTTTGAGTTTGGTGTGGAGGAAGTTTTCAAGGGTCAAGAGAAGTCTAAGCTTGGGGATGCCCCCGTGGTTCATCCCTGCATATTTTAAGAAGACTCAAGCATCTAAGCTTGGGGATGCCCAAGGCATCCCATCTTCATCGACAACTTATCAGGTCACCTCTAGTGAAACTATATTTTTATTCCGTCACATCTTATGTGCTTTACTTGGAGCGTCTGTATGTTTTTATTTTTGTTTTTGTTTGAATAAAATCGGATCCTAGCATTCCTTGTTTGGGAGAGAGACACGCTCCGCTATTTCGTATGAACACATATGTTCTTAGCTTTACTTTTAATGTTCATGGCGAAGGTTGAAACTGCTTCGTTCATTGTTATATGGTTGGAAACGAGAAAATGCTGCATGTGGTAAATGGTATAATGTCTTGAATAATTTGATACTTGGCAATTGTTGTGCTCATATAGATCATGTTTAAGCTCTTGCATCATGTACTTTGCACCCATTAATGAAGAACCACATATAGCTTGTTAAAATTTGGTTTGCATGATTGGTCTCTAGAGTCTAGATATTTTCTGGTTAAGGTGTTTGAACAACAAGGAGACGATGTAAAGTCTTATAATGCTTGCAATATGTTCATATGTAAGCTTTGCTGCACCGTTTTATACTTGAGTTTGCTTCAAACAACCTTGCTAGCCTAGCCTTGTATTGAGAGGAATTATTCTCGTGCATTCAAATCCTTCAGCCAAAAACTATGTCATTTGTGTCCACCATACCTACCTACTACATGGTATTTCTCTGCCATTCCAAAGTAAATTACTTGAGTGCTACCTTTAAAATTCTATTCTTTGTCTTTGCAATATATAGCTCATGGGAAAAATAGCTTAAAAACTATTGTGGTATTGAATATGTACTTATGTATCTTATTTCTTAATAAGTTGCTTGCTGAGCGGTAACCATGTTTCTGGGGACGCCATCAACTATTACACCTTTGTTGAATATCATGTTAGTTGCTATGCATGTTCGTCTTATCTGAAGTAAGGGCGATTTTCATGATCAAATGGTTTGAGTATGCATATTGTTAGAGAAGAACATTGGGCCGCTAACTAAAGCCATGAATCATGGTGGAAGTTTTAGTTTGGACAATTAATCCTCAATATCTTATGAGAATTTTATCTGTTGTTGAATGCTTATGCATTAAAGAGGAGTCCATTATCTGTTGTCTATGTTGTCCCGGTATGGATGTCTAAGTTGAGAATAATCAAAAACGAGAAATCAAATGCGATCTTTCTCCTTAGACCTTTGTACAGGCGGCATAGAGGTACCCCTTTGTAACACTTGGTTGAAACATATGTTATGCAATAATAATCCATGTTAATCCAAGCTAATTAGGACAAGGTGCGAGCACTATTGGTAATCTATGCATGAGGCTTGCAACTTATAGGATATCTTATACATAACACATATGATTTATTACTACCGTTGACAAAATTGTTTCTATGTTTTCAAAATGAAAAGCTCTAGCACAAAAATAGTAATCCATGCTTCCTTCTGCGAAGGGCCTATCTTCTACTTTATTGTTGAGTCAGTTTACCTATTCTTTCTATCTTAGAAGCAAAACTTGTATCAACTGTGTGCATTGATTCTTACATGTTTACCTATTGCACTTGTTATATTACTTTGTGTTGACAATTATCCATGAGATAAACATGTTGAAGTTGAAAGCAACTGCTGAAACTTATATCTTCCTTTGTGTTGCTTCAAAGCTTTCTACTAAGAATTTATTGCTTTATGAGTTAACTCTTATGCAAGTCTTATTGATGCTTGTGTTGAAAGTATTATTCATGACAAGTCTTTGCTATATGATTCAGTTGTTTACTCATTGTCTTCACCATTGCTTCGAATCGCTGCATTCATCTCATATGCTTTACAATAGTATTGATCAAAATTATGATAGCATGTCACTTCAGAAATTATCCTTGTTATCGTTTACCTACTCGAGGGCGAGTAGGAACTAAGCTTGGGGATGCTTGATACGTCTCAAACGTATCTATAATTTCTTATGTTCCATGCTACTTCTATGATGATACTCACATGTTTTATACACACTTTATGTTATTATTATGCATTTTCCGGCACTAACCTATTGACGAGATGCCGAAGAGCCGATTGCTTGTTTTCTGCTGTTTTTGGTTTCAGAAATCCTACAAAGGAAATATTCTCGGAATTGGACGAAATCAACGCCCAGGGTCTTATTTTTCCACGAAGCTTCCAGAAGACCGAAAGGGTTACGAAGTGGGGCGACGAGGCGCCCAGACCACATGGCCGCGCGGCCAAGGGTGGGGTCGCGCCGCCCTATGGTGTGGCGCCCTCGTGCCTCCACAGACCCTGCCCTTCCGCCTACTTAAAGCCTTCATCGTGAAAACCCCAGTACCGAGAGCCACGATACGGAAAACCTTCCAGAGACGCCGCCGCCGTCAATCCCATCTCGGGGGATTCAGGAGATCGCCTCCGGCACCCTGCCGGAGAGGGGAATCATCTCCCGGAGGTCTCTTCATCACCATGATCGCCTCCGGATCGATGTGTGAGTAGTTCACCCCTGGACTATGGGTCCATAGCGATAGCTAGATGGTTGTCTTCTCCTCATTGTGCTATCATGTTAGATCTTGTGAGCTGCCTATCATGATCAAGATCATCTATTTGTAATGATACATGTTGTGTTTGTTGGGATCCGATGAATATGGAATACTATGTCAAGTTGATTATCAATCTATCATATATGTTGTCTATGTTCTTGCATGCTCTCCGTTGCTAGTAGAGGCTCACGGCCAAGTTGATACTTGTAACTCCAAGATTGAGTATTTATGCTCGATAGTGGGTTCATGCCTCCATTGAATCTGGGACAGTGACAGAAAGTTTTAAGGTTGTGGATGTGTTGTTGCCACTAGGGATAAAACATCAATGCTTTGTCTAAGGATATTTGTGTTGATTACATTACGCACCATACTTAATGCAATTGTCTGTTGTTTGCAACTTAATACTGGAAGGGGTTCGGATGATAACCTCGAAGGTGGACTTTTTAGGCATAGATGCATGCCTGGATAGCGGTCTATGTACTTTGTCGTAATGCCCTGATTAAATCTCATAGTACTCATCGTGATATATGTATGTGCATTGTTATGCCTTCTTTATTTGTCAATTGCCCAACTGTAATTTGTTCATCCAACATGCTATTTATCTTATGGGAGAGACACCACTAGTGAACTGTGGACCCCGGTCCATTCTTTACATCTGAAATACAATCTACTGCAATACTTGTTCTTTACTGTTCTTTGCAAACAAACATCATCTTCCACACTATACATCTAATCCTTTGTTTTCAGCAAGCCGGTGAGATTGACAACCTCACTGTTACGTTGGGGCAAAGTACTTTGATTGTGTTGTGCAGGTTCCACGTTGGCGCCGGAATCCCTGGTGTTGCGCCGCACTACACTCCGCCACCAACAACCTTCATGTGTCCTTGACTTCTACTGGTTCGATAACATTGGTTTCTTACTGAGGGAAAACTTGTCGCTGTACGCATCACACCTTCCTCTTGGGGTTCCCAACGGACGTGTGTCTTACACGCCATCAATGCACACGTAGACCGGGGAGAGCGGGAGCAATAGAGGTATCGTTCGCCAAATTCGAATCTAGGCCTAAACCCTAAACCCTCTCGTTCTCACTAAGCACTATCTCCACCGTTTCCTATTTATCGAATTATCACCAACTAGAAGCATTTACTCGCACCAATTGACAAGTAAGCAAGCGGTGGCATCCTCTATGACAGGCGATGGCGGTCGGTGGAAAGCGGTCGATCGTCTTCCTCTTCCGGGAGCCGTACTTGGCTGATCTGTGTCATTCTTGTAAGCAAGCCCAAATACCCTAGCATCGTTAATTAGCTCGGATATTATGCACGTGCTAGGCTTAATCTGTGTCATGCTACGAAGGTACCAGGCAGGGCCACGAAAACACGACTTGCCATGCGTCACCGGACAAGAAAAAGGTAGTAACTCGATTTCGGCGGACTCGACTGAGCGAGCGCAGCTGACGGACCAATTCAGTAATTCAGTGCGTGCTCAGCAGGGCATGGACTGCGACCTCTTTGTCGCGACGATCTCTGGACTATAGGCGAACACGACACTTGCTCTTGGTAGCTGATTTGACCGGGTGTTTGTTGGTGAGATTTTTCTGACAAGGTAGTTTATCTTACAGCCGCAAAATACAGTCCATTCCACAGCCTACGTGGCCGTGTACGTGGCTCATGTCGATCATGACCCGGTAGCAGAGCCAGCGCAAAATCATCTTTCTCGAGCAACGCATCAATTCACGTTGTGATATTTTTGGCATCATGGGCATTGAATTAGTTAATCCTTCCCTTTTAAAAATGTTTAGCGTTCACGTGTGACTTGCAAACAACTCTAATGAGAATATTCCGCCACAATTGTATGGATAGCTCAGACGGCATCGTATGTATTTTCTCTGTTTAAAAACAAGTCTCACAACATTCTATAGATACAAAAAAAAAGATACAAATGTATCTACACATTAAAATGCGTGTGGATACATCAACATCTAGATAAAGTTGCGGTACTTATTTTAAAACAGTGGCAATACTAGCTATTAAATGTGAATACCTTAGTACTGGCTATTAAATGTGATGACCTAGGTCTAATTGATGTGTATACCCGACTACAAAGGGTATACACGATCTTCCTCTCCTGAAGGCGTTGTTGTGGGGCGCTGATACATGATTGTCGGGTGAAAAATTGGGGCTCGGTCTCACTGGTTTTGGGTTGAGTGTCCCTCGGTGTGATGACAAACACATTGATGATTCAATCAATGTTTGCCATGATCCAAATGGTGTCACCCCTAGCGACGGCATGGGTGGCGCTCATCTGCAATTTCGGTGGAGAAGGATATGATGGCATTTTGCTTTTTTTGGTGGTGTGGGAGTGGGAATTTAGCCATTTAGGGTCCTTTTTTTGTAGAAGTTGAGAATGATGGTATAATCTGTTTTTTAAAGTCCTTTTGATAAGATGTAATTCCACCGCTCCAGATTAATGCATCCTTCGTGGTCCTTCCCTTTTTCAAAAAAGAAGGACGTTGATGACTGGGCTTCTCTACACATCATTAATGTGCAGTTGCTATTCCGTGTAGACGATTTCTTGGTATTTCTCGGCTTACGAGTTACAAGAGACTCGGTTTTGTCTTTTTTGTCAACATAATATTATTAGTATTTTTTATTGCCAAGGTAATCGGATTTGTGATTATATAGCTGTATTCACATGTGCAGAGGAAGGGATAAGCAAGATATACTTTTTTGGAGATAATTATTATTTTAGTACTTCCTTTTTTCCCAAAAAAGCTTCACGGCTTTATCTAGATACGGGGTATATGGACATGTTTTTAGCTGTAGATTCATCCGTATCTAGCAAAAGTTGCGAATCTTTTTTAGGAACGGACGAACCATATTAATTTAGCGTACCATACAGCCAAATCTGAAATTAAATAAGGAGTTATCTTATCCACTAAATTACAAAAGAAAAGGAAAAAAACGGTTAGCACTGAAATCCCGAACGCATATGCTCGTGTGCTGGGTCAATTGCCAAAGTGCCGGGCTGCCTCTGCCGCTGCGCCGCAGGTGCCTAAGCCTAAGCCCTATATATATCTCCTCCTCGATCGGAGGAATCGGCCATCACCGGATCACGACGGCACACTCGCCCTTGTCTTGCGCCACCGTTCCCTCCTCCGGTTCGCGTCTTCACATTCCCCAACAACACCAACCCAATCTCTGTCGTCGCGGACAGATGGAGTCTCTCCTCGCCGCCGCGCACCTCCACCCGGCGACCTTCTCGCCGGCGTCTCTCTCCTCTTCCTCCTGCAGCCGCTCGCCTTCCGTCGCCCGCGGCGTACGCAGCGGTGGCCGGACCGTCCGATGCGCCTACACCAAGGTGCGCCTGAATCTTTCAATCGTCTCGTGGTGTGGTCCATTTCGACAGGGATGTAACTGTCGTGCTCTGTTTCCTTCTTCCTCTTAAATTTTCTCAGGACGCGATCCTTTACGCGCTGGAGCACGACGCGATGTTCAACTCCGACGAGGTGATCCAGTGGGAGAGCGGCAAGACGATCAACACCATCGCCGCCGCGCAGGGCATCAGCATCCGCCGCCGCTGCCGCCCCCGGTACCCCTCCGAGGGCTCCGGCGACGACAAGGCCGTGCCGCGCGACATCCTCGAGCAGATCATATGGGATAAGGAGGTGGAGGTGTCCCAGGTATGCACATGCAAACATACACGTGTGGATAGATATCATGCATTAATGTTTTTGTTGGAAAACAGAGGCGATTTTTCAATAATTAACACGAGGCTAAATTCTGACCAGCTGTTATGGTGTTGCTCATTCCTCTGTAATGTATATTCTTGTGCAGAGGAAGGCCAAGAAGCCTCTGAGGAGTGTGATGGAGTCCAGCGAGCACGCGCCTCCCGTGAGGGATTTCATCGGTGCTCTCACGGCGGCCTACAACCGCAATGGAGTGCCCGCCTTGATTGCCGAGATTAAGAAGGCGTCACCAAGCAGGGGTGTGCTCAGGGAGAACTTCAACCCAGTGAGTCTAAGCATTCATTCAGTATGATATAATTCTGTCATATTCAGTGTTCGTAATTTATCTAAACCTGATATTCAAAAATCGGAACAGGTTGAGATCGCTCAGGCGTACGAGGAGAACGGCGCGGCCTGCATCAGCATCCTCACAGATGAGAAGCACTTTCAGGTTTGGTGTTTTTTTACTCCACAATTCTTGCAGTGATTAAATCTGTTTTGCATGTCTGACATTCCCAACTCATTTTTCTTCCACAGGGGAGCTTTGAGAACCTTGAGACCGTTCGCAATTCCGGTGTGAAGGTATGCGGAATGATGGAGACAAACATCAGACTGTACTCTTCTTCTGTTTCTGTAGGTCCTATGAACATGTAACAAATCAATTGAGTATGGTTGTGTGTGCAAATGCAGTGCCCTCTTCTGTGCAAGGAGTTCGTTATTGATGCCTGGCAAATATACTATGCACGATCAAAGGGCGCCGATGCGATTCTTTTGATTGCTGCCGTGCTACCTGATCTTGACATGAAGTACATGCTTCGTGTCTGCAAAAGTCTTGGAATGACCGCTCTTATTGAGGTATGTTTAAAATGTTTTGGACTCCGCAGTATTCCTACAAATACTGTGTATACAACTCAATTTTGACTGCTTCTATCAATTATTCTACCATAGAACCACAAAAGTAACCAAGAAAGCTGCTTTTCTTTTTGACGAATGACAAAGTAGCCAAGGAAGCTACTTTTCTTTTTGACGACCAACTTCTTGCCAGAACTACCAGATTCAGTCCACAAAATAATAATATTAGTCTTTGTGATGAAAAAATATTGCTCATTTCTGGAAAAATCATGTTTTAAACTCCACATTAATTATAGATTGTCCAGAAGATTCAGTTAATTCATTATATCATATATCACTGGCGGCAATGAATTGTGATATTAACAGTGTGCTAAATGTGATTGCTATTTCAGGTTCATGACGAAAGAGAACTGGACCGTGTGCTTAAATTAGATGGTGTTGAGCTTATCGGAATCAACAACCGCAGTCTAGGTACTGTTGTCCGTCAGATATTTTTCATCCAGCATGTAGTTTCTGAAGAGTAAAGTTGTTTTCCGTCTGCGCATACATGGTGCTGAAGATTATTGTTCTTTGCAGAGACATTTGTACTAGACACTTCAAACACAAGGATGTTGATGGAGAAGCGTGGCGATATCATAAGGGATAGGGGCATAATGGTATGATCTCCTTAACTGATCGCTGGTCCTTTTATTTTAATTAATGAACGGGCTCCCCCCAACCTGCATCTGCTAGGGAAACCACCATCAAGATATACAGTAGTTAAGCATCCTTTTCCTTTCAACTAATCCACTTAATTAAATATGATACTCCTCTGATCCATAATAAGTATCCTTGGTCCTGCCAACCCTGTGTAGTGCAGTTATTTTTCTATTTTGATTTTTTTATTTGCTACTCAAACTGATGGCATAAAATTCTTTAATAGATTACTTGTAAATGATTATAAGGAGTTTGTTTTTGTCAGGTTGTTGGCGAATCTGGCCTGTTCACTCCCGATGATGTTGCATATGTGCAGAATGCCGGCGTTTCCTCGGTATATTTTCTGGTTTCCTTATTTCCAGCTATGTATAACTGCATGATTCGCAGTGTTCTTTCTTATGCTAGATCATAAAGCTAACTTTCAGAAACGTTGAGAAGCAGATGTTCCCACTTCTCATAATTTCACAACTACATGTTTTCTCCACCAGAAATTATTTCCTTCTTTATCGAAAAAGAAATTCTTTCCTTGAGATACACGGGTCTTAAAATTGCAAGTGTTTTCAGGCATGTCTGTTATCATTGATGGTTATTTATGTTTCCAGGTTTTGGTAGGAGAATCCCTGATCAAGGCGGAAGATCCCGGGCGAGCCATCGCTGGGTTGTTCGGGAAAGAGCTCATGCGCTGAACTGATGCTTCGCTATTGTATTTGTGTTGTTGGTTATTTTTTCTTTTTTTGAAACAGATTTGTCTCTGTGGTTACTGTGTATGTAGCAATCATAAAAATAGTGCATGTGCTTCTCAATGGAACCATAGATGCATAAATGGATGCAGTATAGCAGATGTAATTATGAATAAGAGAAGTATTATGCAAAATAAAATCGTTTATTCACTTCTTGGATCGTGGCCCTTCTTGTCACTGGGCAGAAATTTTGATCAAGTGTTGTCCCAATTCACGTTGAATGTTTGCTATCAGATTTTGGGTCGCGGTGAGCGGACTCATGCCTCCACAATTCTAACCGTACCCAACAGAAGGTGGTCCTTCGTTTCTAAACATCTTGACAACCCATTCCACGAAAGTAGAAACTAACATTGCATCGGGTAGACCTGGCCATGGGCTGAATTTAGAAATAGATGCAACGGTACCTGATGGAGTGACATGGTAGAATGCTATACCGACATTTCTCTAGCTTTTGCTAGCCAAGCATTGCGTCGGGTAGACCTGGCCTATTCGGGCATGGCTGAGTTTCAGGACACGTTTTGCAAAGCCTGACATAAAAATTGTAATCCAATATGTTTACAAACTCTGGTATTAAAATTTTATGGGCACTACCACTTATTATTTTCAAAACATTTTGGTAATGTTATTCTGTTTCAGTAACCCAACAGCACCCGAACCCTTTTTTTTCAGTAGCCCACGAAAAAGAGGGCGGGAGGATTTCCCTTATTTCTACCCCCTCCTCTCACCGCTGATTCCAAAACCACCATTTCCTCCTTAAAACTCTCTTCTCCGGTCGATAAGCAAGGTAAATAGGCGATGTCGGCGGTGACGGCGGCAAGGGGACTCCGACCACTTCATCGAGCTATCCACTCCTTCGTCTACGTCCAGCGATTATTGTGAGTAATATCACCAGTGATATCACCATGACTTCTCCTCCAGTGTCTTGATGGTCGGATCTGGGTCGTCGAGGTGTGCGGCGGGACCAACTTGCTCCCGCAGCTCCGAGATATGCTACTGGAGCGTGTTCTTGACTCTGTCGATGTGCAGTTGCATGTTTCCAACTGCCATGTTGACGGAGGAGTGCGCGGTCGATTCGATGGTTGTGCTGCTCATGCTAAGCCGCCGAAGTGCTAGAGAGCATGCGTAGATGGTGCAGCCTTAAGGGGCCGGCATCCCCATGATGAAATCAGCGCCGCAACGAGCTCAAATCTCCAGGGGAGGTTGCAACAATGATATTTCTAACGAATTTTGCGTTGTGATTAGCTCTAGATACCAATTGTTAACAACGGAACAAAAACAACTACTAACGAATTTTGCGTTGTGATTAGCTCTAGATACCAATTGTTAACAACGGAACAGAAACAACTACAGGATCAAGCATTTTGGAAGAGTTAAATTCAATTTCAGCACGAAAGTGTGTCTATTCTGTTAAATTCAATTTCAGCACGAAAGTGTGTCTATTCTGTTACAAGCGAGCGCCGATTCACATACAAGCCAGATTATATAAGATAGGGCCAAAGTGACCCGGACTTTTGGCTCTCGGGTGCAGGCGCACCCTATATACTCCAAAAAATGTAGTAATTTTAAATAAAGTCAAAAAAATTTGAATCCTTTTGGGAATCAAAGATAATCAAGTATTGTACTCGTATAAATTTGTTTGGCCAAGAAATATTTCACATTGACTTCAGGCAAGAAAAAAACAAATCTATAACGAATATAGCGTGAATAGTACTTTAATATAGGACCTCCAAGTCTGTTTTTTTCACCCAGGAAACAAGAGAAGTTATTCCATGGTGAATCTTTCGTATACGAGTACAATACATGATCATCTTTGATTCCCAAAAAGATTTGAATTTTTTTAACCTTTTTCTGAATTACTAATTTTTTTTTTAATATAGGGTGCGCTTGCTCCCAGGTTCACCCATGCAATTTCCAGGGCCAGAGCCACTTCTTAATCGCCAGCCCATCCTTCAATTGACCTATGCTTTATAGCCTCGACCAACCAGCAGTCAACACGTGATCAGCAGGCCCAGCCCTTCAATGGAAAGGGAGCACGTTGCTAACACATGGGTGTGGTACGTGAGAAGGGGCATTCGTGGCAAACAAAATACTTGGCAAGATCTGACAAGTCGCTCCCCCAACGTCATCAAACACAGCTTCCTATCCTAGACCTCACTCGTTGGGCCAGCGATATCACAGGAACAACATATTTGCTGGCATTTCCTTCTTTTTCCCGAAACCTGTGCTGATCATCAATAACAGTCTTACGCATCCAATTTTACAGGGTCGATCTTTATGCTGGCTAAGTAGTGCAATGAGGGATATAAGGACCTAAAAGCCGAAGAACTGTATGCCGCGGTCTCTTACAGAGCTTTACAGGCTCCAGATTAGCAAACACATAAAAATTATTCTTAACATGTGGTATCACAAATGAGTATCTAGCACAAATCGCAAATGGGTTCCAGAAATCGGAGGGTCAGTGATAGAGCTTGTTCAGATCATCTTTAAACTTGGTCTTTAGCTGCTCCCTCTTCAGCTTGAGGGCAGCCGTCACGAGCCCAGACTCCGGAGTCCAAGGTTCAGCCAGCAAGATGATCTTAGCTGGTACTTCAAACTTCTCCAGCCTTGCTGATTTCGCAGCCTGCATAGTTGGAGCACGTTGCGTTAGATGGCAGTGGAGAGGCACAAACAGGTCAGGTGATGCAAGAATTTTTGGCTTGTGCCACAAACATCAGGATCTTTTTTCCTAAAAAAACATCAGGATTTTTCATCAATATTTCTTAGGCGGGTTGCCCATATAAGGAGGTAACTGTTAGCATTAAACAAGCTAAGGACCAGTCTTCTCCAAAGTCTAAATCTCATCTTTCTGCCAAGATCCAGCCCCTTCAGCTGTGCCAGTGCCGGCTGGCCCTCATAGGGCAGTACCCCAATGTCCTAACGTGGATCACATGGTTACAGTCCGCGACTACCACAGTAAATGTATGTCTTAGATGGATGTATCCTAGTGGTAATAACATTGGTTAAACCAGATGAAAATTTACAGCTGCACTCATTGAAATGTAAACATTTACTTTGGTAGATAAAGGAGGTTGTTGGTTCAAGCTGATAACAAACTAGTACAGCGACATATCATATGAATAGAGTGCTAGATTGAAGAGCTCAATTTGTGGTCAGATATAACCTTTGATAACGACTGCTGGACCTCCTTAATTGCTTGATCATTGTGGCACAACTCCTCAATGTTTTGGTAGCTTATCCCTGAATTTTGAGCCCACTTCTCCAAGGCCTGGTGTGCCGGCACTACCAGTGCAACACAGTAACTATGAAATGGATCAGCATGTACCATGATATTATCCACATAGTTGCTTGTCTGTAGAGCTGATTCAACCTGCAGAGAGAGAGAATTAGTTTACATACCCAAACAGAATGCTCAGAACAGGGCCGAGTTTATAAGCAAACCTTGCCAAGCGATACATATTCTCCATGCTGAAGTTTTACTATGTCCTTTTTCCTGTCGATGATCTCAACGCACCCATCAGGATGGAACTGGCCAATATCTCCAGTGTAAAACCATCGTACACCCCTCTCATCCACCTGCAGAACAAGTAGAACAATCATGAAGTGGTAATATATACATTCAGTGACCGCAGATTTGGAGATAGAGCGTCACCTTGTACACCTCATCCGTTTTTGCTTCATTGTTGAAATAACCTTTTGTTACACTGTGACCACCAATCACAACCTCTCCTCGGGGCATTGGAGAATCAGAAATCCTATAACCACCTTCTTCCCATGAAATAAGCTGCACTCATTTGATAAAAGAGATTAGAGGGCCTAGAAATTATCAAGACATGCATGAGTTTGGTCTGTGTGCACATCAAATCAGGTTGAGGAATACATGCAATGCAAAAATACGAAAAATCGTGGCCAGCACAAAAAAATTAAGAGCCAAGTGAAAAACATTGCAACTTAAAAGCGTCCAGATCTTGCTCTCATGTGTTGTTCTCAGACCACAAGCAGTCATCTTATCCTGACATTTTGCAGCTCCACATGTTATAGTAGTCCCGACATCAATGGTATTTTTCAGAACTATCGAGTGCCTCAACCAATATGGCGCACACCAGCACCCATGCCCATATAATTCACGCCAGATAGACATGTTATTTTAAAAAAAAATGAACTTCACAGTACAAAATGGAAAGCACAAAGTGAAGCTGTTAGAGAATCAACATCGTACTTATCGTTATATTGAATATTCTTGTTAGGTAACCACTTCCACGAAATAATACAATTACCGTAAAAAAACTGCAAGTCTTGATTTCTAAGAGCATAGAGCATCCCTCTCTAACAAAAGTATTCACCCGAAGAAAATGATGACAAAGACTGGATCTTCTATAATTTCTTCATGCCTTGTGTTCCTACACTATTTTCTTAGCAAACATGCTGAATGACGTGTCTTTAGGAAGAATTTCATTTCAAATAGCAACCATGCCAGTGTGTTCAAAAATGGGTTGTGTAACCCATGAAAACCAGAAAATCATAACTGAACCAGCGCCAGGGATGTGAAGCTGGCCACATAGATCCAGAATGCCCGTGTGGCATGTGGCCCATAACTTTCTCATATATATAAGCTCATGCAAATCGAATGAAATGCATAGTGGCGAATCATGGAATCACCATGCCAGAGTGTTCTCAACGGCATGGCCCTGAGCCAGCTGGAGGTGTGGCCTGCATTAAAGATTGTGGTGGCAAGGGATGATAGAATAGAAGCTGGCAGCCTGGTGAGCTGAGTAGATGACTTGCATGGGCTTTTGGGTCTTGGTACAGGGATCTATCATTTACCATTTTTATTTATTTAATGTATATATAATTAAGCTCTGAAACACCCCACATGCAAAACCTGGTGTATCCCTAAACCATAAGGATCGGCTATGAATTTATGAAATATTGGAATATGTAACATAAAAAATAAATATAAAACAGTTCTGGTATTATATGTTAAATATTTCATTCAAATGTATCTGGCACATATCGTCACCAGACATTGTATCTGATATGGATATGCCAGGTTATGCATGTATCTGTGTTTCAGAGCGTCTCATATGAATAGTAACTGTGCTTGTTACACATTACTCAATAAGATACATCAGGACAGCTGATTGTTTATCTGTTGAGAACACAAACCTTAACATAGCAACAAGGGAGGGGTGGACCAACACGACCCACACTAGCGTCATCCCATTCAGAAAAGGCTGCTCCAGCACAAGTCTCAGTCAATCCATAGCCTTGACCTACTGGGACACTGCAACACCAGTCAAGCAATCCATGAGCATAAAAAGACAAATATAACATCTCAAACTAGACAAAGAAATTGTCAGCCTTAGAGCAACTTAATCTTAAAATGATGTCTCATTAATGTACTTAAGCTTCTTGCCTTCAATTGACACTAATCTAGATAAAACAAACATAATAAAATTAGTGAATTTACATTAACAGTTTCAACTAATGAATGACTGAAGTGATGTCCATGTTTGCTAAGCTTGCAAATTCCTAGTCCAACTACCCTCAGGATCTTCTAAGAGAGCACGGGACTGAGTTAAAAGCTGTTGTGGGCTAAACCCCACTCATAATGCTATATCAATGACATCGTTTTTCTACATCAGGCACAAGATAGACAATCAACTAAGTAAACCGATAAAGTGGAGATAAGGTGATAAGGAAAAGATTACCCCAGACATATATTTATGAATCTTTGTGTGTCACTTGATAGAGGTGCACCACCACAAAGAATAAATCTTATGCGCCCTCCAAGCATGGCACGTATTGGCTTGAAGATAATACTATTCCACAGAAGCCTCTCTGGTGCCCAAGATCCAAACCAACTCCCTTCAATTGCTGCAAGATTTCGTTTATACGCAACATCAAATAGCTTTTTTGTCACCCCACCCTTATCAGCAACCTGTAAAAAGAAATGATTAGCTGAAGAATTTTAGGGAACACACAACACCTAACGTCATGTCAAATTATAGATTTGCATATCTATGAAAAAACACAAAGATGGCAGTGCAAATAAAAAATCTACTTCTCTCCCGAGTTAGATGCCTAACACACTTAACCCTCTGATCTAAAATACCAGAGATCTGACCGTCACAAATCCCAAAACCAGTGCACATGACCCCTCAAGACAGTTCTGTTCTGCATGGCAGTATTGCCACGGTGAATGTGGTATATTCTAGTGGCAACTGAGAAAGATATGGGAGAGAGAAGGGGGAAGGAAGAACGAGATGGTGTATGACATGTGCAGTTCAAGGTACATGGCCATCCACAATGAAATTTATCCACACTGGAGATCCATGCTTGCAGAACTGCCTTGGAGTGTCACGTACACCGATTCTGAAGTTCAGAGGATCAGATGTCTGGCTTTATAGTAGAGGATTAAGTACACTAGGCACCAAACTTGACGAGGTTAAGTAAGTTTTTGTAGTGCAAACAGCCAATATGGCTGTATAAGAGTTAAGATAGCAGCACATGAATTTTCAATCCAGGAAAGAAACTTGAACCTTCTTGAACACTGCATCTCTTATGCGATCCAGAATTGCAGGAACTGAAATCATGAGAGTAGGTTTCAGTACAGAAACATCTCCTTTTGTCCCTTTCTTTATCTTGTTTGATGCATCAGTCATTGTCAGAGCTGAGCCGTATCCAATCGCAACACCAGAAGCTAACATGACAGTCTGGATAAATAACACAACACCATGTCAGTGGATTATATTCATAGTTCTTATAACTGATATCTCTGAAACTCAAAAAGTATCACCTCTGCCGCTAGTTCAAAAACATGAGCCAATGGAAGGTATGCCAGATAAACATCTCCCGTGCCCAGATTTGGAATAATTGTCCTGACAGCTGCGATTGTGGCCACCATGTTGCCATGCGTAATCATTACACCCTATGTCAAAGGAAACCACCCAATTTAGTTAAGAAGAGATAAATGAATTGGCTAGATCAAATGTGCCCAATATTAGGTTCTCTAGAAAGTGTGCAGTAGTAAGTGTTATGACATTCAGAAGAGCCAAATCTTAAAATTCATAACAACATGCTAGCAAACCTAACACTTCAAACTTTACGCTTTTATGTAACATTTTCTCACTCATTATCACTTGGCTCATTTGGTTCTCTGACATTCAGAAGAGCCAAATCAGACCATCTACTTTATTTTTCTTTTACATTTAGTTAATGAATTGGTGCACAAGAGCAAGTGTAACAGGTAAATAATGACGTTTGGATAATGGAGAATATGTGAGTGGCTGTATGCACTGATAAAACACATTAAAAAGCATTAACTAAATTTTCTTACCGAGGAGCAAGTATAGAACAGGAAAATTGATCATGCAGGAAAAGTTCAGGTTTTGTCTTTCCTCTGTGGAACAAATGGACATAACTAGCAATAATCGTAGTTATGAATGTTACGCTTAAATGTGCAAAGCAACAGTCCAACAGCAAAATATCCTCGACGGTATCTAACCCTTTCTGTTAGGACGGTCATTTTATAGCACACCAGTGTCCATTCATCGTTATTTTCATGCTATTGATGAATGAATACAGAAGGATGTAAAATATCTTAAGCAGAATTGTACCTTTGGGAGACCAGTGCTTCCACTAGTGTACATAATAACTGCAGTGTCAGTGCTTGATGGTAGCCTTGCATCTATATGCGATGTTTTGCCCAACTCCTCAACCTCAGTGAAAGATGATGTTGTCAGGTGTTTCAGTTGATTGAGTGTGTCAGCCTCAACAGGTTCATCCTCGATATAGATAACATGCTTAAGACTCTGCAACTTCGAGCTGACTGCAGGCAGCTTCTTAAGTTGCTTTGAATCACAGATCAGAGTTGAAACTTGTGTCTGAAATTCAACAGAAGAAAATATCTCAGATGTAGGGAGTACCAGTTAGATGGTTCTTTCTTCAAAGGCTACACGTGTTATTGGTAAACAATTGTGTATCGAATCACATCCCATGTAGTAGATTAATTCAGGACAAACACACGTACTAACATTGAGGCAAGGTAAATCTTATAGTTGATATGGGCTTCAAGGCCTTATAAGCTACTGACGATAATTTAGGCAGGCATAAGAACTCAACCCTACCAAGGTACCACAGCTGGTATGGACATATAAATATATACTTTCCTACGGAAATGTGGCGATCTACCATACTTCATCAACAAATATACCTAAATGCTGCAAATTCGAAGCTAAAACAACATAAATAGCAGGAATGGAAGCTAAAACAACATAAATATAAAATGATGACGAAAAGTGCCTTTGGCACATGAGCATCAGTGCTCTCGGTGTTCGAAAAACATATTTCTAGAATTCCAAAAAAAATATGAGCTTAAATACGTACATACATAGAAATCTTCTGAAGGTACAGTTCATATTTCGGACGAAAATATGTTGTATTATGAACTATATAAAAAGACAAATTTCTGACGAAAACTATCCCTATACACAGCCATAAATTTGTATTTTTCCTGTAGCTCAAAACACAACACAACTTTTACCGAAACTTCAAACAGTATTCAGGACATGTGTATGTATTCATGGAATAAATTTTATGATTTTTTGAAACATAGAAGTACAATTTATGAACATTTTAAAAACTTGGAGCACTGGTGCTCATGTGCACCAAATCTGCGTTCAAATGATGACTACATAAATACTGCACACGCAAATAAATCCAAATGATTGTACCTCATTTAGTGAGTGCACCAGTGCATCCTCGCCAAGCGAGGCATAGATTGTTACGACAGTTAAATTTTGTCGAAAGCATCCCTGGCAAAAAAAAAAATCAATTATTCACATGGAGGCCTATAAAATTTTCGAGCAAATATATAGTAACAATGTTACAACATAATACAACTAAGATTACCTGAGAAGCAATGATCCACTCAGCTCTTGTATCAGAGAAGATAGCAGCACGACTATCTACCTGGTGGCCCATCTTGATGAGACCAGAAGCAAAGTTACTTGCACGAGTAAACGCTTCTGAATAGGAATTCCATTGGTACTCTCCAAGGTGCAGTTTCTCAAACTTCCTTCCATCGGCAGCTTCTATAAATTCGCTCTTAATCAGCTTCCTTGTGCCAAGACACCGGTGTTGAGGGTACTTCTTGCTAGCCATCTCAAACAGAGCTGCCATCGTTGTGGCACCTGCCCATGGAACTTCAACTAGAGAGGAGAATCTACTGTTGCGCATGGCAAGGCCTGCTTCGCCCCCAACATCGGCAGGCACCGCTCTCTTCTTGGTCTTTTTGCCGAGCATCGAAGACAGCAGGATGGGGATAACTAAAGCAACTAGAAGAGCACCAACGACGCCAGGAAGACCGTATTCCTTCACCAGTGGCACCTCACTTATGCCCAGTCTTTCAAGAATGGGCATGCTTGGATTCTCGCCGGTGACTTCTCCCATGATCTTTTTTCTATTTCTGTAACATTGACTGCAGGCGCTTCACGGATTTTCTGCAGAAATGGAAACATTAATGAAGAACGTCAGTACGGTCGCAACAGCACAACGACTGTCAGTGCGGCATGGAAAATGATCACATGAGAAATTTAGTGTCACTATATGCAATTTCCGTGCATCATAAATACTCCCTCCGATTCATATTACTTGATGCTAATATAGATGTATGTAGACACATTTTAGTTGTAGATACATCCATGTTAGCATCAAGTAATATGGATCGCTGGGAGTAAAAGAATGAAAATACTGAAGAACGGGTAATACTTTTGAAACAAGAAAACTTCCCTTCCTCTATGAGCATTAAACATGTTGTTTTGTTGGTTTTATTCTGTCAAGAATCGGCACAGCACAATATTTCAATGTACAAAAGCAACAGCAGGATGTATACTACTAGTACTTGGATTGGGCTGCACACTGGAAACTAGGAGGATCTACGATTGATTGCCTTTTACAGGTCTGATGAGAAACCGTAATGAATGACGAAATGCTCTGCATTAAGGAAAGCAATTACAACAAATGTGAGCATTTTGTCAGCATCTCGGGTCACTGAGGCTCGGGCCAGCTGAACTCGGGAACTAATCCGAAGAAATGGATTCACTCTGCCTGGATGCAGGTGGTTCATTTCCGACAGTCCAGTCGTGGTTAAAAATTGGCCCTCCATCCCCGCGGAACAACAGGATGACCCTATCACCGAAATCTCCGGTAACACGCGTATGTTGCTGCGCCGTGTTCACGGCAGACCGATGAATCAACGGTAGTTTTCTACCGATCCCAAATCATAGCGAGCTAGGGTTGGATCGTCCGTACAGCAACAGTAAAAAGATGAATATCCAACCCCGGGGCCGGGCGGACGGATCTCCACCCCCGCTCGAGCCGACGGCGAATACAGGATTCCTGTCGACGATGGTTCGATCGAGCGGAGCTGCGCGGGCGCACGGAGGACGGACAGGGGGGAGAGGCTCACCTCGGACGAATCGGAGAGCGGCGCGTCCGGATCTGCCGCGCCCTCGCTCGCTCGCTCGTGGGTCGGTGCTCCCAAAGCTTTTCCAGTGGCGCCTTTCGGGAATGAATGAATGATGAAATGGTGCTTTGCTTCTCAGCCTCTGGTTCTGGTTCGGTTGCTTCGCCGGCCGGCTTCTGGAAGGGAAGAAGGGAAAGCAGTGCGTGCGTGCGTGGCACGCGACGTGGCGGGCGCCGCGGGCTCTGCGGCAGCTGGAAACGCTTCGAGAGAACCGTGGCGGGCCACGTACCGCCGCCGACCGGTCCGACGCGAGCGAGCCAGCCAGCGCACGTCAGCGGCCGATAATGAATGGCCGCCCGTGCTGGATTTTTGTGACCAGTCTCTGGTCTTTAGGATTGTAGCCCAAGTTTTTTTGACTTTGGGGTTGTCGATAAATCCATGAATGCTTCCTTGATCGCGTCAGTGAGGTGACCGGCAAGCTTTGCCTCTGGGAGACCGGTTCAGTGATGCAGGTTGGGAGCGATGTTTTTTACATTGTTTCTGACTATATGTATCTAATCACTACTTAGTGTATGCATATATCTAAATCTAGATAAATCTTAATACTACTGTCAGGAACAGTCAACCACATCGACACCCCCTTCAACAATGGACGGCCCAGATGCTTCGCTTCGTCAACCAACGCCCAGGATGTCTTCACTTTTTGAACCTCTACTTTTCGCGCGCTAAGCGTGCTTATGCTGTAATAAGCTCAGATTGTTAATCAGCGTGGTCCTACTCTTTGGATATAAAAGAGTAGGAGTGGGAGGATGGGAGGCACGCTAATAGAAACCCTAAGTTATTTTCCTTGCCTGTTTACTTTACCATGTCGTAGATGCGTAGATCCGAGCCACCGGAGCTCCCCTTCTTCCCCCTCTCCGATCAACGCCGTCAGGGTCTCCGGGGTCCTGACAAGGTGGTATCAGAGCGAGTCGATTTCCCTCCCACCCTCTCCCAGCTCCACCACGCTTACCCACCCACCTACCCCAGCATCCACCACCATGCCGACTGACATAGGCATCCCCAATGGGCCTGCCGAAGATGGTACCCGGGGTTTACTGAAGGTCCACAACCCGAAGGATAAGAAGATTCGGAAGCCCAAGATACTATTAAGGAAAGCTAGAGTTGTAATAGGAGTCATTGTTTGTAATCTTGCGAGAAGTTAGAAACCCTCTCGGACTCTGTAAACTTGTGTATCACGAATCCCTCGGCTCCACCTCCTATATAAGGGGGAGTCGAGGGACAAAGAAAGCATCGAATCATTGTCTCCCAAACCCTAGTTTTTACATCGTCGAGTACGTTTCGGCTGAAACCTTCGAGATCTACTTGCCCTCTACATCCAACGAAATCCTAGTCTACTACTTGTAGGCATTGACAAGTTAATACCTTGTCAATTGGCGCCGTCTGTGGGATTTAGAGGCGACAAGGAGCTGATCTCGATGGCACGTTCAATATCGTCGACTTCGTCGGTAGCAAGCAACATCATGGACAGAGGTAAACAGATCGAAACTGGTCTCGTTGATTTTGTTAATCACCCGCCCTCCCGTTTGGATGCATACGCGTATCTGGAGGAGCCCATGGAGATGACGTTCGGAAAGTTCCACTTCCGCGTCGAGAAAGAAGGAGCGTATCGTCTCAAAGTTCCGATCTCGTTGGGATTATCGGCGGTCGATCCCGATTTTTCAAGTTCAGCATCATCCATCGAGTCAGGCGACGAGGAGATTTCGTCGCCACGCTTCATCAGCACCAAAGCAAGCGAAAAACTCGCCAAGATCTTCAGCGACATGTCCTTCGAGTCATCCGCGGACTCCTATATAAGCGATGACTCAAACGACACCGACAGCTTCGACTTCATCGACAAATCCATCACTGTTGGAAAGGTCTTCACCAATCTCTATGATGGCGTCACCAAACCTAGCAAGGTTCAGAATCCAAAATATCATCAGATTTATGCTATTGGAGAAGCAAGTCGCGATCAGGAGGAAACATCAGAGGCTTTCGATGACTTGGGAAATCCATATGTCGATCCCTCTGATTTAAGGCGAGGTATGGGCAGTAAATATGTCGGGCCTACACCACGTATTAGGGTTCAACTCCCACAAGAAGCGTGGGATAGAGCCGCAAGAGCCATGGACGGTTCAGAACCAATGACGACAACTGCTACAGTTGAAGAATTGCAGGCTTACTGATAACCCACAAGTATAGGGGATCGCGGCAGTCTTCGCGGGTAGTAAAACCCAATTTATTGATTCGACACAAGGGGAGACAAAGAATACTTGAAAGCCTTAACAGCGGAGTTGTCAATTCAGTCGCACTGGAAACAGACTTGCTCGCAAGAGTTTATCGATAGTAACAGTTTTATAGCGATAGCGGTAGTGAAATAACGACGAGAGTAACGAGAGACGGCGGTAGTGATTATAGTAAACGACGAGGATTAAAATACTGTAGGCACGGGGACGGATAACGGGCGTTGCATGGATGAGATAAACTCATGTAACAATCAAGCAGGGCATTTGCAGATAATAATAAAACGGTGTCCAAGTACAAAGCAATCAATAGGCATGTGTTCCAATTATAGTCGTACGTGCTCGCAATGAGAAACTTGCACAACAACTTTTGTCCTACCAGCCGGTGGCCGCCGGGCCTCAAGGGAATCTATCGGATATTAAGGTACTCCTTTTAATAGAGTACCGAGCAAAGCATTAACACTTCGTGAACACATGTGATCCTCACATCACTACCATCCCCTCCGGTTGTCCCGATTTCGTCACTTCGGGGCCATTGGTTCCGGACGACGACATGTGTATACAACTTGCGGGTAAGACCATAAACAATGAATATCATGATGAAATAATAACATGTTCAGATCTGAGATCATGGCACTCGGGCCCTAGTGACAAGCATTAAGCATAACAAGTTGCAACAATATCATCAAAGTACCAATTACGGACACTAGGCACTATGCCCTAACAATCTTACACTATTACATGACCAATCTCATCCAATCCCTACCATCCCCTTCAGCCTACGAGCGGGGGAATTACTCACACATGGATGGGGGAAACATGGCTGGTCGATGGAGAGGCGTCGGTGGTGATGATGGCGGTGATCTCCTCCAATTCCTCGTCCGGCGGGTGCCAGAACGGAGACTTCTGGCTCCCGAGACGGAGTTTTGCGATGTGGCGGCGTTCTGGAGGGTCTCTGGCGACTTCGACTTCTCTCCGTGCGTTTTTAGGTCGAAGGCGATAAGTAGTCCGAAGGAGGGCGTCGGAGGCCGGCCGAGGGGGCCACACGCTAGGGCCGCGCGCCCCCCTCCTGGGCCGCGCCGCCCTAGGGTGTGGGGCCCTCGGGCCTCCACCGACTTGCCCTTCCGGCTCCGTGAGTCTTCGGGAAAATAGGGCCTTCTGTATAAATTCCGAGGTTTTTCCCGAAAGTTGAATTTACGCACAAAAACGAGACACCGGAACAGTTCGTTGAAAACAGCGTTAGTCCGTGTTAGTTGCATCCAAAATACACAAATTAGAGGCAAAACAATAGCAAAAGTGTTCGGGAAAGTAGATACGTTTTGGACGTATCAACTCCCCCAAGCTTAGCTTATTGCTTGTCCTCAAGCAATTCGAGTTAACAAGCGAGCGATAAAAGAACTTTCACGAACACATTTGTTCATATGATGTAAATATTCTCATGCTATGGGTAACACTTAAGCAGTTCATAATAAGATACATGCAAATAAGATCATCTAATAGCTATGTCAATCATGGAAAGGTACCAACAATTAATAATAAGCATCATGAATCATGTATATAAGCAGGATTGCAATGTTCATAAAAGAGTATGATAGAGTGGTATCTCGCTTGCCCATATTTGATCAGCAAAACATAAATGCTCGGGCACCTCTCGAAGTTCATAGAAAGACTAGAAATAGTGATTGTCAAAGATAAAAGCATCAAAGTTATACCACAATCAATCATATTTTGAGACAAGCATATTATACTAAGAATGACAGTTGTGCTCTTAAGAAAGTGCTCAAAGAAAGGATGAAGACACAACATAAAAGTAAAAGATTGACCCTTCGCAGAGGGAAGCAGGAATTAACATGCGCTAGAGCTTTTCATTTTTGAAACAGGAGCAAAATTGTTTTGAGAGGTGTTTGTTGTTGTCAACGAATGGTAATGGGTACACCAACTACCTCGCCAACCGTACTTTCAAGAGCGGCTTCCATGAAGGACGTTATCTCTACCAGCAAGGTAGATCATCCCTCTTCTCTTTTGTTAACACACGCATTTTAGTTTTATTATGGGTGACACTCCCCCCAACCTTTGCTTACACAAGCCATGGCTAACCGAATCCTCGGGTGCCTTCCATCAATCACATACCATGGAGGAGTGTCCATTTGCAAAATTAAGTTGCTTACCGATGAATCGAGCAAAACATGTGAAGAGAATTATTAGTGAAAGTTGATTAATTGGGGCTGGGAACCCCATTGCCGGCTCTTTTTGCAAAATTATTGGATAAGCGGATGTGCCACTAGTCCATATGAAAGTCCGTCAAGAGTAAATGACAAGGTTGAAAGTTAAACACCACATACTTCCTCATGAGCTATGAAACATTAACACAAATTGATAAGCATTTTGAAGGTTTAAAGGTAGCGCATGAGAATTTACTTGGAATGGTTTGAAATGCCATGCATAGGTATTTATGGTGGACACTCTGGAATAACTTGGTTTTCATGTGTTTGGAAGCACGAGCAGCGTTCCCGCGCGAGTACAAGTGAAGGCTAGCAAAAGACTAGGGAGCGACAAATCAAGAGAGCGATGAATCGTCATAATCATGCTTGCGGCAAAATAAATTAACCGAGGCATAAAAGTGATACGGGAACTGCGAAGCAATGTAAATCATCGAGGCTTAATTGACTTTTGTTCAGTCATATGCATGCGTGAGCATGTGCCAAGTTAATTCAACCGAATTATTCAGAGGAGGATACCACAATATCATACTTATCTATGAATAAAACAATGCAAGCAAACATCCATGACATGCTACTCATATTAATAAATTGGAGCTAAACATGAGAGATCATGAACTACTAGACTCTCTTAAATGACATATACCTCACATGAATCAACTAAGCATGCTCACATGGATGAGTATATGTACAAAAATGAAAACAAATAGAGTTCATACCAGCCTCTCACCACAATCAGATTGTCGAATATCATCATTATTGCCTTTCACTTGTGTAGCTTGGATAATATGAAATGAAAACCACGCTCCAGCCACCGAAGACCATTGAACTCATAAAGAACTTTACAAAACCAAAGAAGAACAGCAAATATTTTTGGTGTTTTCGAATTTGGAAGCAAGAACAAAAGGAAACAAGCAAACAATGCAAAATCTTTTTGGGTTTTCTTATAGCAAACTAGCAATAGCAAATAAAGCGAAACAAATGCAAGAAACCAAAATAAACAAATGGTGAAGAGAAACAACAGAAATATTTTTGGTCTTTTTGTGTTTTAGGAAAGAAACAAAGCAAGAATAAGAAAATGAAAACTGAAAGAAACACAGAAAAGCAAGATGGCAGAAATCTGCCAAAACTTGACAGCAGTACAGTAATCAATTTTAAAGAAATTCTTAACCTGCTCAGCTCGAAAAGTGTTCAACTAATGAAAGTTAGACAACAATCTGGGGAACATGCACAAAAATTGGCAGCTCAAAATAACGTTCTGGCTGTGCGCACGATTTTTTAGTAACAGATCCAGAATCTGTTTTCGAGCAGCACTTCCCCAAATATCATCTCCCTCTCATTAGAAAACCACTCAAAGAAACTAAACAAGTATATACAAGTATCCAGCAACCATAATATGCAAAGAATGAGTGATGCCGGTATACCTCCCTCCAATCTTAGGCTTTTGGCCTAAGTGGAGATCAACCCCGTGGTGCCCACGAAGAAGCACCTTCGTAATACGAAGATGGATCATATTCCGGGTATGTGCTAGAAGAAGCACCCGGATACGTGACGGTGTAGTCGTAGGAGGGCTCGGCATCCTCGGAGTCATGCTGCTGGTGGAACTTGTGTATCTTGAGCTGCTCATCCACCTCCTCCTTAGAGCGCGACCATGATTTCCTGTTGATACTGAACAAATCTGGTTGGGGCAAAGGGACTTCCCTCTCTTCCCCGTCAGCAAACAACACTCTATAGACAATATTATCTAGCCTAGAGTCAGCTGTAACAAATTGATGACTCTTCATAGCAGCCAATATCGAGCCTCATAGGAGCTATTTTCACATCATTAGGGTCAAGAGGAAGCTCTAAATATGCTAAAACGCGCGAAGCAATAATTCCTCCAAATATAGGCCCCTTGTTAGACAAGCGGCGAGCAACAAGAGCACCAAGATGATAAGGTGTGTCCCCAGTGAGTGCAGCAATTAAGAAACCAAGGTGATAGCTTGATATGTTACTAGTGTTCTCCCTACCAAGAATGCTAGTACCAATGTAATAAGCAAAATACTTAATGGCGGGGAGTTGAATGTTTCTTATCTTGCCACGCCGAATGGTGCGACAATCATCATTGGTGATCCCTCGATAGAGCTCCAACAATTCTCCGGGGTTGTCCTCGATCTTCCTTGTCTGTACCTACGGGGACAATACCCAATGCGGCACAAAAATTCTCTAACTTCATAGTAATAGGCTTACCATAGATCTTAAATTCTACGGTCGGGCGAAAGTGCCTATTGTTGAATTTGAAACTCTCCACAAAGATTTTAGTGAGCGTATAGTATTGCTCACTCTCATCTCCCACATAGGTGGTTAAACCTGCCTTACCGACGAGGGTCAAGAAATCATCCAACAACCCTGCATTACTCAAAAAGTCATAACATGGAAAGGATGCAGCATTGGGGACTCCATTGTCCTCCTCGGGTGCGAAGCTTGGTGCGATGAGATCCTCATTGTAGGATGGCCTGCATCGGGTGGATGACCTAGAGGGCCTCCCCGTGCTTGTTGTCTCTCCTTGGAACACTTCTCCAAAGTTAAAGTTGTCCATCTCCCTTTTCTGAAATTTTTTCAACAAACAATATAAAACTTGATTTGGTGACATATAATCGAGGGAAACTACCATAGGAACTTGCTAGAGTACTAATCATGCATCAAAACTAGTTTCTACCACTTAGAACAAGCATGCAAGCTCACTAAACATGTTACCTACAGCAGCAAAATATTCAAGATATACTCCACCAAACAAAATTCTACTTGGATAATCGAAGGAGTCACATACCGAAGAGCAAATGTGCCAAATTTCGGACGAAATGCAGGCTGAGCTAAGAGATCGAGAAATCTGGAGTTCTTGAGCAAAAACACGAGTGAGAGGAAGCTGGTGTCGATTTTTTCGGGAGAGAGAAGAGTGTGGGAGGAAGAGATGCTGAAGTGGGGCAAAGGGGGGCCCACACACCAGGGTGGCGCGCCCCCCTTGCTGGTCGCGCCGGCCTGTGGGGTGCCACCCTGGGGTGCCCCACTGGTCATCCCCGTGCTCCAGGTGCATTTTCGAAAAATAGGACCAACGGTATAATTTTTGTGAATTTTTGAAAACTTTGAAAAATGCACATTTCTGGGTATTAAGTTTATTATTACTGGCCAGGAATTTTTTTGAAATCTCTAATTAACTAACGAACTTTACAAAACAAAAGTGCTACAGCAAGTAGAGCAAGTGGAGGAAGAAAGAGATGTTGTTTACCTCCTCTATGCATATGAAAAGTATTTGTTAACAAGGTTGATCAAGTCTTGTCACCAAATAAATTTTACATATCATAAGAAGAAATAAACCTCAAATCAATCATGTTACCTTGAATTGTATTGATATGGATCCAATCACAAGAGTTTGATATTCTTCTTTAGGCTCATATATAGGACAATCGATAGTTCCAACTTTGATAGTTCTCACATTAGAAATAGTATTAACTCCGCATGCTTTTTCAATCCTCTTGGGGAAATAGACGGTGTGCTCCCTATCATCAACATTGAAAGTAACCTTTCCTTTATTGCAATCAATAACAGCCCCTGCGGTGTTAAGAAAAGGTCTCCCAAGAATAATAGACATATTATCATCTTCGGGCATTTCCAACACAACAAAATCAGTTAATATCAAGCAGTTATTAGTAACTTGAACATGAACATCCTCACATATACCAACGAAATAGCGAGTAGATTTATCAGCCATTTGCAAAGATATATCGAGTAGGTATCAACTTATCTAAGTAAAGTCTCTTATAAAGAGAAAAAGGCATAACACTAACACCGGCTCCCAAGTCACATAGAGCAGTTTTAACATAATTATTCTTAATAGAACAAGGAATAGTAGGTATACCTGGGTCGCCCAACTTCTTTGGAACTTTGCCATTGAAAGAGTAATTAGCAAGCATAGTGGAAATTTCCTCATTGGGGATTTTCCTTTTGTTAGTAACAATATCTTTCATATACTTTGAATAAGGAGGCAATTTAATAGCATCAGTCAAAGGGATTTGCAAGAATAAAGGTTTCATCCAATCACAAAATTTATTATAGTGTTCTTCTTCCTTTGATTTTAGTTTCTTAGCAGGAAAATTTTTGCACCCAAGGTTCCCTTTCATTACCATGTTTCTTAGCAATAAAATGTTCTTTAGTATACTTTTTATTTTTATCTTGCTTTTCAGGTTCATCTTCAACTTCTTCTTTATCAGAAACATCATTCTTATCATTACCATTATTATTATCATGTTCATTACCACTTTCGGTTTCAGCATCGGAAATAGAAATACTATTAGGATCATTAACGGGTTCGAGAGGATTCTACGACATTTTTATGTTTCTTCTTCTTTTTCTTAGAAGGAGCACTAGGTTCAATGCGTTGAGAATCTTGTTCAATTCTTTTGGGATGCCCTTCGGGATATAGAGGATCCTGGGTAGAGACACCACCTCTAGTTGTTACTTCATAAGCATGTTTCTCTTTAGAATTATTTTTTAATAAGTCATTTTGCACTTTAGTGAGTTGATCAATTTGAGTTTGAACCATTTGAAAATGTTTAACAAGCATCTTAACATCATTGGAGGTTCTCTCCACAATATCATGCAAATTGCTAATAGCTTGAGAATTTTCCATTAGATGATTACGTACTCTCATATTTAAATTTTCTTGCTTAACAATATAATTATCAAACTCATCTAAGCATTGCGCAGGAGGTTTTGAATACGGAATATCTTCCCTAGTAAAGGGCTGAAGGGAGTTTACCTCAATCATGGATGAAGGGGGAATTATCTCACATATATCTTCTATGGGAGGTAGATTCTTCACATCTTCGGATTTAATACCTTTCTCCTTGAGAGACTTCTTGGCTTCCCTCATATCTTCATCATTCAATTTAATTAAACCCCTCTTCTTCAATATTGGCGTTGGAATTGGTTCGGGCGTAGTCCAATCATCATGATTCCGGCCTATTTTAGCCAATAATTCTTCAGCTTCGTGCGGAGTTCTTTTCCGAAAACACAACCAACACAACTATCCAAATATGCCCTAGACTCAATGGTTAGTCCACTATAAAATATATCAAGTAGATCATTCTTTTCTAAATCATGTCCGAGGTCGAGCTCGATAAGAGAACAAAATCTTGCCCAAGCCTCGAGGCAATTTCTCTTCATCTCCATGGTCAAATCTATAAATTTTACGTAAAGCAACATGTTGAGCACTAGCAGGAAAGTATTTTCGAAAGAAAACATCACGCAAATCAGTTGGACTTTTAATAGAACCAGGAGGCAAATTATTATACCAAGTTTTAGCATCATCCTTTAATGAGAAAGGAAAAAATTTAGCGACAAAATAAGTACGCATCTTGATATCATCGGAAAACAAGCTACTCATAGAAGAAAGTTCAATCATGTGTTCTACGACACTTTCTTTTTCGGTACCACAAAAGGGTGCTTTCTCTACAATAGCTATATGAGATAGATCAAGAGAAAAATCATAATCTTTATCCTTAATGCATATAGGAGATGTGGCAAATTTAGGATCGGGAGATAACTTATGTCTAACAGTATATTGTGTGAGAAACTTTTTAATTTTACTTGCATCAGCAATAGCATTGCATCTATTAATAAGATCATCATTAAGCTCCACATAATCTTCATCAGGATCATCACTAGAATAATCAAGTTCAGGTGAATTAACAGGTGTAGTAGCATCAGGAGTTTCAGTATTTTCAATTTGTCTAGACCTAGCAATTGTAGCATCTAGAAAAGATCTCAATGAACCACTATCATCAAACACAGCAGAAGCATCATCAATATTATAAGAATTTTCAGATTCAGCAGAAGTACCAGCAAGTGAAGCATGTGGTGGTGAAACAAGTTTATCAATCACAGATGGTGAATCAAGAGCAGCAGAGGTACTCGAGTTGTACCTTTTCTTGTAGTGGATGGTAATATGGCGACTTTAGGATCGCGAGATTTACCCATGATGGAGAATTTGCAGCGAACAATATCAATCCAAGTGAACTTCCAAATAAAGCTATGCTCCCCGGCAACGGCGCCGGAAAACGATCTTGATAACCCACAAGTATAGGGGATCGCGGCGGTCTTCGCGGGTAGTAAAACCTAATTTATTGATTCGACACAAGGGGAGACAAAGAATACTTGAAAGCCTTAACGACGGAGTTGTCAATTCAGCTGCACCTGGAAACAGACTTGCTCGCAAGAGTTTATCGATAGTAACAGTTTTATAGCGATAGCGGTAGTGAAATAACATCGGCGAGTAACGAGAGACAGCGAGTAGTGATTATAGTAAATAGCAGGATTAAAATACTCGTAGGCACGGGAACGGATAACGGGCGTTGCATGGATGAGAGAAACT
Source organism: Lolium rigidum (assembly GCF_022539505.1). Lineage (NCBI taxonomy): Eukaryota > Viridiplantae > Streptophyta > Magnoliopsida > Poales > Poaceae > Lolium > Lolium rigidum. The sequence goes on along the minus strand of NC_061512.1, from coordinate 156,243,171 downwards.
CATGTAACAATCAAGCGGGGCATTTGCAGATAATAATAAAACGGTGTCCAAGTACAAAGCAATCAATAGGCATGTGTTCCAATTATAGTCGTACGTGCTCGCAATGAGAAACTTGCACAACATCTTTTGTCCTACCAGCCGGTGGCAGCCAGGCCTCAAGGGAATCTATCGGATATTAAGGTACTCCTTTTAATAGAGTACCGGAGCAAAGCATTAACACTCCGTGAACACATGTGATCCTCACATCACTACCATCCCCTCCGGTTGTCCCGATTTCTGTCACTTCGGGGCCATTGGTTCCGGACAGCGACATGTGTATACAACTTGCGGGTAAGACCATAAACAATGAATATCATGATGAAATAATAACATGTTCAGATCTGAGATCATGGCACTCGGGCCCTAGTGACAAGCATTAAGCATAACAAGTTGCAACAATATCATCAAAGTACCAATTACGGACACTAGGCACTATGCCCTAACAATCTTACACTATTACATGACCAATCTCATCCAATCCCTACCATCCCCTTCAGCCTACTGATACGTCTCCGACGTATCGATAATTTCTTATGTTCCATGCCACATTATTGATGATACCTACATGTTTTATGCACACTTTATGTCATATTCGTGCATTTTCTGGAACTAACCTATTAACAAGATGCCGAAGAGCCGGTTGTTGTTTTCTGCTGTTTTTGGTTTCAGAAATCCTAGTAACGAAATATTCTCGGAATTGGACGAAATCAACGCCCAGGGTCCTATTTTGCCACGAAGCTTCCGGAAGACCGAAGAGGAGTCGAAGTGGGGCCACGAGGGGCCGCCACCATAGGGCGGCGCGGCCCAGGCCTTGGCCGCGCCGACCTGTGGTGTGGGGCCCTCGTGTGGCCCCCCACGTTGCCCTTCCTCCTATTTAAAGCCTCCGTCGCGAAAACCCCAATGCGAAGAACCACGATACGGAAAACCTTCCAGAGACGCCGCCGCCGCCAATCCCATCTCGGGGGATTCTGGAGATCTCCTCCGGCACCCTGCCGGAGAGGGGATTCATCTCCCGGAGGACTCTTCACCGCCATGGTCGCCTCCGGAGTGATGAGTGAGTAGTTCACCCTGGACTATGGGTCCATAGCAGTAGCTAGATGGTTGTCTTCTCCTCATTATGCTTCATTGTTGGATCTTGTGAGCTGCCTAACATGATCAAGATCATCTATCTGTAATGCTATATGTTGTGTTTGCCGGGATCCGATGGATAGAGAATACCATGTTATGTTAATTATCAAGTTATTACCTATGTGTTGTTTATGATCTTGCATGCTCTCCGTTATTAGTAGAGGCTCTGGCAAAGTTGATGCTAGTAACTCCAAGAGGGAGTATTTATGCTCGATAGTGGGTTCATGCCTGCATTGATATCTGGGGAGTGACGAAACCCCTAAGGTTGTGTTGTCTTTGTTGCCACTAGGGATAAAACATTGATGCTATGTCCGAGGATGTAGTTGTTGATTACATTACGCACCATACTTAATGCAATTGTACATGTTGCTTTGCAACTTAATACTTGGAAGGGGTTCGGATGATAACCTCGAAGGTGGAATTTTTAGGCATAGATGCGGTTGGATGGCGGTCTATGTACTTTGTCGTAATGCCCAATTAAATCTCACTCGTACTTATCATGACATGTATGTGCATTGTTATGCTCTCTCTATTTGTCAATTGCCCGACTGTAATTTGTTCACCCAACATGCTTTTATCTTATGGGAGAGACACCTCTAGTGAACTGTGGACCCCGGTCCATTCTTTAATACTGAAATACAAATCTGCTGCAATACTTGTTTTCCTGTTTTCTCTGCAAACAATCATCTTCCACACAATACGGTTAATCCTTTGTTACAGCAAGCCGGTGAGATTGACAACCTCACTATTTCGTTGGGGCAAAGTACTTTGGTTGTGTTGTGCGGGTTCCACGTTGGCGCCGGAATCCCCGGTGTTGCGCCGCACTACATCCCGCCGCCATCAACCTTCAACGTGCTTCTTGGCTCCTCCTGGTTCGATAAACCTTGGTTTCTTTCCGAGGGAAAACTTGCTGCTGTGCGCATCATACCTTCCTCTTGGGGTTCCCAACGAACGTGTGAATTACACGCCATCAAGCATATTTTCTGGCGCCGTTGTCGGGGAGATCAAGACACGCTGCAAGGGGAGTCTCCACTTCCCAACCTCTTTACTTTGTTTTTGTCTTGCTTTACTTTATTTACTACTTTGTTTGCTGCATTATATCAAAACACAATAAAATTAGTTGCTAGCTTTACTTTATTTATTGTCTTGCACTCTATATCAAAAACACAAAAAAATTAGTTACTTGCATTTACTTTACTTGATTCATCATGTTTCCTTTTAATTTTACCACAAAAGACATACCGGTAGGACGCGGGTCTATAGTTGGGAGAAATAATATAGAAGAATTTTTCAATCATGTTAGTACCATTGAAGATTTTGAAGATAGACACTTGGTAGACCTTGCTCCCACTTATGAAATTGCTTGCTTGCGCATTTAGTTCGCATGTTGGAAACTAAATTTGTTAATCTCAATCCTATAATCCAACACATGTTTCTTACACTCGGTGATATGGAAGAGGGGAAAAGAAAGATTTTGTTTTAGAAACCCTTCTTAGAGAATTTGGTGGTCTAGCAAGAGAGGCTAGAAAGGTCTTTGCTAAATTTAATATGCTTGGTTCTCATACTAATTTTGTTGGTCTCCTTGAAAAAATGGACATGGATAGAATAAGGTACACTAATAATATTAATGATGGTGGGGAGATCAAAGCACCAATACCATGTAAACTCCTAGCTATGAATGATGCACTAGAAAATAACTATGCTTGGCTTGTTCCTGAAAATTTGTTCGATGAGAGTAGCAAGCCCAAGACTAATGAAAAGGGAGACGCTGAAATATCCAATATACTATGCATGGTTGAGAAAACTCCAAACCCCTCTGTAGATGCACCACCCTTTGATGTTACTTGAGTTACACTTTCTGCGCCTAGCTGAAAGGCGTTAAAGAAAAGCGCTTATGGGAGACAACCCATGTTTTTACTACAGCACTTTTTTTTATATTTGAGTCTTGGAAGTTGTTTACTACTGTAGCAACCTCTCCTTATCTTAGTTTTATGTTTTGTTGTGCCAAGTAAAGTCTTTGATAGTAAAGTAAATACTAGATTTGGATTACTTGCGCAGAAGCAGATTTCTTTCTTTGTCACGAATCTGGGTCTAAGTCTCTGTAGGTAACTCAGAAAATTAAGCCAATTTACGTGAGTGATCCTCAGATATGTACGCAACTTTCATTCAATTTGGGCATTTTCATTTGAGCAAGTCTGGTGCCCTAATAAAATCCATCTTTACGGACTGTTCTGTTTTGATAGATTCTGCCTTTTATTTCACATTGCCTCTTTTGCTATGTTGGATGAATTTCTTTGATCCATTAATGTCCAGTAGCTTTATGCAATGTCCAGAAGTGTTAAGAATGATTGTGTCACCTCTGAACATGTTAATTTTTATCGTGCACTAACCCTCTAATGAGTTGTTTCGAGTTTGGTGTGGAGGAAGTTTTCAAGGATCAAGAGAGGAGTATGATGCAATATGATCAAGGAGAGTGAAAGCTCTAAGCTTGGGGATGCCCCGGTGGTTCACCCCTGCATATTCTAAGAAGACTCAAGCGTCTAAGCTTGGGGATGCCCAAGGCATCCCCTTCTTCATCGACAACATTATCGGGTTCCTCCCATGAAACTATATTTTTATTCCGTCACATCTTATGCACTTTGCTTGGAGCGTCGGTTTGTTTTTGTTTTTGTTTTGTTTGAATAAAATGGATCCTAGCATTCACTTTGTGGGAGAGAGACACGCTCCGCTGTAGCATATGGACAAGTATGTCCTTAGGCTCTACTCATAGTATTCATGGCGAAGTTTCTTCTTCGTTAAATTGTTATATGGTTGGAATTGGAAAATGCTACATGTAGTAACTCTAAAATGTCTTGGATAATTTGATATTTGGCAATTGTTGTGATCATGTTTAAGCTCTTGCATCATATACTTTGCACCCATTAATGAAGAAACACTTAGAGCTTGCTAATTTGGTTTGCATATTTGGTTTCTCTAGAGTCTAGATAATATCTAGTATTGAGTTTTGAACAACAAGGAAGACGGTGTAGAGTCTTATAATGTTTACAATATGTATTTTATGTGAGTTTTGCTGTACCGTTCATCCTTGTGTTTGTTTCAAATAACCTTGCTAGCCTAAACCTTGTATCGAGAGGGAATACTTCTCATGCATCCAAAATCCTTGAGCCAACCACTATGCCATTTGTGTCCATCATACCTACCTACTACATGGTATTTATCCGCCATTCCAAAGTAAATTGCTTGAGTGCTACCTTTAAAATTCCATCATTCACCTTTACAATATATAGCTCATGGAACAAATAGCTTAAAAACTATTGTGGTATTGAATATGTACTTATGCACTTTATCTCTTATTAAGTTGCTTGTTGTGCGATAACCATGCTTACGGGGACGCCATCAACTATTCTTTGTTGAATATCATGTGAGTTGCTATGCATGTCCGTCTTGTCCGAAGTAAGAGAGATCTACCACCTTAATGGTTGGAGCATGCATATTGTTAGAGAAGAACATTGGGCCGCTAACTAAAGCCATGATCCATGGTGGAAGTTTCGAGTTTTGGACATATATCCTCAATCTCATATGAGAATAATAATTGTTGTCACATGCTTATGCATTAAAGGGGAGTCCATTATCTCGTTGTCCATGTTGTCCCGGTATGGATGTCTAAGTTGAGAATAATCAAAAGCGAGAAATCCAAAATGCGAGCTTTCTCCTTAGACCTTTGTACGAGCGGCATGGAGGTACCCCATTGTGACACTTGGTTAAAACATGTGTATTGCAATGATCCGGTAGTCCAAGCTAATTAGGACAAGGTGCGGGCACTATTAGTATACTATGCATGAGGCTTGCAACTTGTAAGATATAATTTACATAACTCATATGCTTTATTACTACCGTTGAAAAAATTGTTTCATGTTTTCAAAATAAAAGCTCTAGCACAAATATAGCAATCGATGCTTTCCTCTTTGAAGGACCATTCTTTTTACTTTTATGTTGAGTCAGTTCGCCTATCTCTCTCCACCTCAAGAAGCAAACACTTGTGTGAACTGTGCATTGATTCCTACATACTTGCATATTGCACTTGTTATATTACTCTATGTTGACAATTATCCATGAGATATACATGTTACAAGTTGAAAGCAACCGCTGAAACTTAATCTTCCTTTGCGTTGCTTCAATACCTTTACTTTTATTTATTGCTTTATGAGTTAACTCTTATGCAAGACTTATTGATGCTTGTCTTGAAGTACTATTCATGAAAAGTCTTTGCTTTATGATTCACTTGTTTACTCATGTCATTACCATTGTTTTGATCGCTGCATTCATTACATATGTTTACAAATAGTATGATCAAGGTTATGATGGCATGTCACTTCAGAAATTATCTTTGTTATCGTTTTACTCGCTCGGGACGAGCAGAACTAAGCTTGGGGATGCTGATACGTCTCCGACGTATCGATAATTTCTTATGTTCCATGCCACATTATTGATGATACCTACATGTTTTATGCACACTTTATGTCATATTCGTGCATTTTCTGGAACTAACCTATTAACAAGATGCCGAAGAGCCGGTTGCTGTTTTCTGCTGTTTTTGGTTTCAGAAATCCTAGTAACGAAATATTCTCGGAATTGGACGAAATCAACGCCCAGGGTCCTATTTTTCCACGAAGCTTCCGGAAGACCGAAGAGGAGTCGAAGTGGGGCCACGAGGGGCCGCCACCATAGGGCGGCGCGGCCCAGGCCTTGGCCGCGCTGACCTATGGTGTGGGGCCCTCGTGTGGCCCCCCACGTTGCCCTTCCGCCTACTTAAAGCCTCCGTCGCGAAAACCCCAATGCGAAGAACCACGATACGGAAAACCTTCCAGAGACGCCGCCGCCGCCAATCCCATCTCGGGGGATTCTGGAGATCTCCTCCGGCACCCTGCCGGAGAGGGGATTCATCTCCCGGAGGACTCTTCACCGCCATGGTCGCCTCCGGAGTGATGAGTGAGTAGTTCACCCCTGGACTATGGGTCCATAGCAGTAGCTAGATGGTTGTCTTCTCCTCATTATGCTTCATTGTTGGATCTTGTGAGCTGCCTAACATGATCAAGATCATCTATCCGTAATGCTATATGTTGTGTTTGTCGGGATCCGATGGATAGAGAATACCATGTTATGTTAATTATCAAGTTATTACCTATGTGTTGTTTATGATCTTGCATGCTCTCCGTTATTAGTAGAGGCTCGGCCAAGTTGATGCTAGTAACTCCAAGAGGGAGTATTTATGCTCGATAGTGGGTTCATGCCCGCATTGATATACGGGGAGTGACGAAAACCCCTAAGGTTGTGTTGTCGTTGTTGCCACTAGGGATAAAACATTGATGCTATGTCCGAGGATGTAGTTGTTGATTACATTACGCACCATACTTAATGCAATTGTACTGTTGCTTTGCAACTTAATACCGGAAGGGGTTCGGATGATAACTCGAAGGTGGACTTTTTAGGCATAGATGCAGTTGGATGGCGGTCTATGTACTTTGTCGTAATGCCCAATTAAATCTCACTGTACTTATCATGACATGTATGTGCATTGTTATGCTCTCTCTATTTGTCAATTGCCCGACTGTAATTTGTTCACCCAACATGCTTTTATCTTATGGGAGAGACACCTCTAGTGAACTATGGACCCCGGTCCATTCTTTAATACTTGAAATACAAATCTCGTTGCAATACTTGTTTTCTTGTTTTCTCTCGCAAACAATCATCTTCCACACAATACGGTTAATCCTTTGTTACAGCAAGCCGGTGAGATTGACAACCTCATCTGTTTCGTTGGGGCAAAGTACTTTGGTTGTGTTGTGCGGGTTCCACGTTGGCGCCGGAATCCTTGGTGTTGCGCTGCACTACATCCCGCCGCCATCAACCTTCAACGTGCTTCTTGGCTCCTCCTGGTTCGATAAACCTTGGTTTCTTTCTGAGGGAAAACTTGCTGCTGTGCGCATCATACCTTCCTCTTGGGGTTCCCAACGAACGTGTGAATTACACGCCATCACCTACAGCGGGGGAATTACTCACACATGGATGGGGGAAACATGGCTGGTCGATGGAGAGGCGTCGGTGGTGATGATGGCGGTGATCTCCTCCAATTCCCCGTCCCGGCGGAGTGCCAGAACGGAGACTTCTGGCTCCCGAGACGGAGTTTTGCGATGTGGCGGCGTTCTGGAGGGTCTCTGGCGACTTCGACTTCTCTCCGTGCGTTTTTAGGTCGAAGGCGATAAGTAGTCCGAAGGAGGGCGTCGGAGGCCGGCCGAGGGGGCCACACGCTAGGGCCGCGCCGCCCTAGGGTGTGGGGCCCTCGGGCCTCCACCTGACTTGCCCTTCTGGCTCCGTGTGTCTTCTGGGAAAATAGGGTCTTCTGTATAAATTCCGAGGTTTTTCCTGAAAGTTGAATTTCTGCACAAAAACGAGACACCAGAACAGTTCTGCTGAAAACAGCGTTAGTCCGTGTTAGTTGCATCCAAAATACACAAATTAGAGGCAAAACAATAGCAAAAGTGTTCGGGAAAGTAGATACGTTTTGGACGTATCACTTACCAATATAGGCTTGCTCAAAGAGGAAGAGAATTGGAAAAAGAGACAGCTGCTCTGAACAAAAGAAAGGAGGCAGCCTCTGCGTCAAGCAGGCGAAGAGCGGAGTTAAGTCGACAATCAGGAACTTCGGGAGATAGCCACAGAGAAGCTCGAAGGAGGGCAAGATCTCGGCTGCAAAATATACCTGAGGCTGAAAGAGAGACTTTAATTCAAAACCTCGATATGTCTTTTATGTCAATCGACACGAGGGGGATATCATCCCGAAAACACCGAAGCCAGGATACATGGCAACGCAGGCTTTCATCTTAGCGTCCAGGCCACCTCCTGGGGACCCGAGAGAAGCGTTGTATAACATGGCCATGGCAGGATGTGGAGCCATGGGAGCAGCATTCGCAGCCACACCCCCCGAAGGAGCTGCAAGACAAAATAGCCCGAGACCTACTGCAGCAGTGCAAAATCCACCAGTAGCAAGTGGAGTCAGAGATACGGCGGCTCAGGCCAGGGTAGATAGAGCGCGACAAGGCAGAAGAGAACATCGGCAGTCACCAGAACTCGCTGAAGAAGATATGTGTGGACTCCCGTGTTTTACGCGACGGGTCCGGAAAACTCGAGTCCCCTCAGGATTCAAGTTACCCGATAGTTTCAAGAAATTTGATGGCTTACAAGATCCCGAGGATTGGCTAGTCGATTAGCTCGAGACGGTAAAGCTGATAGGTGGAACCAGAGCAACAGCCATGCAGAGCATTCAAATACACTTGAGCGGAGCCACAAGATCTTGGATAAAAAAGCTTCCTCCAGGCTCTATCGACAGCTGGGATAGCTTTGAGGATGTGTTTGTCAAAAACTTCCGATCAACCTGCAAAAAGCCTGCGACACTAGAGGAATTGAGATCATGTCGAAAAAAGCATGATGAATCAATGAGGAAGTACATTCAAAGGTGGAACATCATTAAAAACTTGGCAGAAAATATATCTGACGAAAGAGCGATAGATGCGTTCGTAGCAGGAGTTCGACGAGGCGATTTTGTGGAGGACTTGGGAAGAACCAACCCAAGGACAGTATCAGCATTAATGGAAATAGCAAACAGATGGGCAGATGGCGAGGATGTTGTACATAATAAACGACACAGAGTCACCGGAGGAGGACCGCGATCGAAATTTTCAAAATAGACGACGATTTTCTCGGCAATTTTCGAGTTACGATCCCCCGGCCAAATATCGGCTGGTTTTTGGGGAAACAATGGAGGAAACAATAGAGATGATTATCAAAGGAGTAATGCACAGCAAGGCGACAATAGAGATGACTCTCGAAATAACAGGCAAAATAGCGGGTCGAGATTTCAGAGACCTTTCGTAACTCCCGAAGATATGATGAACGGGCCATGTCAGATGCATTTTTACCTCGACAGCAATGGGAGAAGGCAGTCAGGGCATCTGCAGAAGGACTGCCGAAATTTCCAAGCAATGCTGCGAGTTGCAGGAATAGCCAATGCACAAACAGTAAATAGAAACCCCCAGGGGCCCAGGAGTGAGATCCACTTGCCACCTCCTCCCGCAATTACGGATGAAAATCGACATCAGCTCAGAATAGCGGCAGCACCAGCACCACCACCTTACGTTGATCTCAACTCTCATGGAGCGGTCTCGATGATTCAGAAAGGCAGGCCATCCAATAGAGATCAGAAAGTAATCTCGCGACAGGTGTTCATGGCAGAGAAGATGCCTCCAGCAACGGTTGAGTACCTCAATTGGTCAGGGAAAGATATTGGCTTCACAATAGCGGATCATCCGCAGCAAGTTCCTCGACCAGGGCAGTCAGCACTTATTTTACCAGCAGTAATCGCGGGATTCGACGTATCGCGAGTATTCATAGATGGCGGCAGCAGCCTAAACCTTATGTACGCAGATACGCTAAGGAAGATGAACATCTCCCTAGTAAATTTGAAGCCAACTGATACGCGTTTCCATGGAATTACGCCAGAGAAGCCAAGTTATCCGTTGGGGAAGATCAATCTCGACATTCAGTTTGGGACCCGAGAAAATTACTGGATAGAGAAGCTGGAGTTTGAAGTCGTGGATTTCCCATCACAGTATCACGCCTTGTTGGGGCGGCCAGCATATGCCAGGTTTATGGCAGTACCACATTATACATACTTGTTGTGGAGGTTACCTGGACCTAAGGGACCAATCACAGTTAAAGGAAGCTTTGCGCTAGCCGATAAATGTGACAAAGATTTTCATCGACTGTCAGAAACTTTCGGGATGCAAGCAGAATACATGGAGTCAAGGCTTACGACTGATTATGATGTGCTACCAGATGTGGGGAGGCCTAACAAAGAGCCAATCTTTAACACTGCAAAGGATTCCAAGGAGGTGCAGATTCACCCGACAGATCCAAAGAAGACAACGTCCATCAAAACAAACATGGACCTCGCATAGGAAAGCGCGCTCGTCGAGTTCCTCCGTGAGCACTGGAAAATCTTCGCATGGTGTCCAGCTGACATGCCAGGAGTACCCAGGGAACTTGCCGAGCACCACCTAAACTTGGATCCACTAGCGAGACCAATAAAACAACCTTTGCGGCGTTTTTCGGAGCCAAACCGCAAAGCCATGCTGTCAGAGATTGATCGACTAAGAGAAGCTGGTTTCATCAAGGAACTGCATACAGAGGCCATGTGGGTAGCAAACCCAGTATTGGTCCCGAAGAAAAACACTAAAGTCCTTCGCATGTGTGTCGACTTTACGTGTCTCAACAAACATTGTCGAAAGGATCACTTTCCCCTCCCGAGGATCGATCAAATTATCGACTCCACGGCAGGATGTGAACGTCTTTCCTTCTTGGATGCTTACTCTGGTTATAACCAGATCAGATTGAAAGAAGAAGATGAAGTCAAAACAGTGTTCATCACACCTTATGGCGTGTTTTGCTATCGAACAATGCCTTTTGGTCTGAAAAACGCGGGAGCAACTGATACGTCCCAAACGTATCTATAATTTCTTATGTTCCATGCTACTTTTATGATGATACTCACATGTTTTATATACATTATATGTCATATTTATGCGTTTTCCGGAACTAACCTATTGACGAGATGCCGAAGTGCCGGTTCTCGTTTCTGCTGTTTTTGGTTTCAGAAATCCTAGTAAGGAAATATTCTCGGAATTGGACGAAATCAACGCCCAGCATCTTAAAATCACACGAAGCTTCCAGAACACCCGAGAGCCACTAGAGGAGGGCCCTGTGGGCCCCAGATGATAGGCTGGCGCGGCCAGGGGGTGGGCCGCGCCCCCCTACTGTGTCGTCGCCTCGTCAGCCCTCCGACTCCGCCTCTTCGCCTATTTAAAGGTCCCTAACCTAAAACCTCGATACGAAAAAAGCCACGGTACGAGAAACCTTCCAGAGCCGCCGCCATCGCGAAGCCAAGATCTGGGGGACAGGAGTCTCTGTTTCGGCACGCCGCCGGGACGGGGAAGTGCCCCCGGAAGGCTTCTCCATCAACATCACCGCCATCTTCATCAACGCTGCTGTCTCCCATGAGGAGGGAGTAGTTCTCCATCGAGGCTCGGGGCTGTACCGGTAGCTATGTGGTTAAATCTCTCTCCTATGTACTTCAATACAATGATCTCATGAGCTGCCTTACATGATTGAGATTCATATGAGTTTTGTATCACTATTAGTCTATGTGCTACTCTTGTGATGTTATTAAAGTAGTCTATTCCTCCTTCACGGTGTAATGGTGACAGTGTGTGCATCGTGTAGTACTTGGCGTAGATTATGATCATAATCTCTTGTAGGTTATGGAGTTAATTATTACTATGATAGTATTGATGTGATTTATTCCCCCTACGTAGTGTGATGGTGACAGTGTGCATGCTATGTTAGTACTCGGTTTAGATTTCAAAGATCTATTATGCTCTAAAGGTTACTTAAATATGAATGTCGAATGTTGTGGAGCTTGTTAACTCCGGCATTGAGGTGCTCTCGTAGCCCTACACAACGAATGGTGTTCATTATCAAACAAGAGTATATGTAGCACAAAGGAAGAGAACTTATTTATTTATGTGATCAATGTTGAGAGTGTCCACTAGTGAAAGTATGATCCCTAGGCCTTGTTTCCAAATACTGCAATCATCGCTTGTTTCCTGTTTTACTGCATCTTTACTTCCTGCAATATTACTACCATCAACTGCACGCCGACAAGCATTTTTCACGGCGCCGTTACTACTGCTCATATTCATTCATACCACTTGTATTTCACTATGTCTTCGCCGATCTAGTGCACCTATACATCTGACAAGTGTATTAGGTGTGTTGGGGACACAAGAGACTTCTTGTATCGTGATTGCAGGGTTGCTTGAGAGGGATATCTTTGACCTCTTCCTCCCTGAGTTCGATAAACCTTGGGTGATCCACTTAAGGGAAACTTGCTGCTGTTCTACAAACCTCTGCTCTTGGAGGCCCAACACTGTCTACAAGAATAAAAGCACCCGTAGACATCAGCAACATATCATCGGATGATGCAGAAGTGCTTAGCAACACAGATTGGGAAAAACGTACAAGTATACAATGATGATGTCGTTATAACATCAAAAAAGGGGGCAACGTTGATCGAGGACTTGAAGGAAACTTTTGACAATCTCGACAAATTTTGTCTCAAGCTGAATCCGACAAAATGTTCTTTCGGCGTCCCTGCAGGAGAACTTCTCGGGTTCTTAGTTTCAGCAAGAGGGATTGAAGCAAATCCCGAAAAAATCCAAGCTATTGTAACAATGAGGAAGCCAACAAAGTTGAAAGAAGTACAACAGCTAACTGGGCGAGTCGCAGCCATAAGCAGATTCGTCGCCAGACTGGGAGAAAAGGCGTTACCATTCTATGCCCTAATCAAACAAGGAGATAAGTTCCAGTGGAACGAAGAGGCAGATAGAGCTTTCGAGGATCTGAAACGTGCAATTTTGACACCACCAATCTTGGTGGCGCCAAAAGAGAAGGAACCCCTCCTGCTATACATTGCGGCTACACCCCAGGCGGTCAGCACGACACTAGTTGTCGAAAGAGAGGAAGAAGGAAAACTCCATGGAGTGCAGAGGCCAGTATATTTCATAAGTGAAGTATTATCGCCTTCAAAACAGAGGTACCCACAGTACCAGAAGCTAGCATACGGGGTGTTCACAACCGCAAGAAAATTGTGCCACTATTTTTCGGCGCACCCGATAATAGTGGTCAATGAGGCGCCTTTATCCAATATACTCAACAATCCAGAAGCTACAGGTCGTGTCTCCCTTTGGGGAATAGAACTTTCTCCTCGGGACATCACGTATGAAAAAAGAAAAGCAATAAAGTCGCAAATTTTGCCAGACTTCATCGCAGAATGGATGGAGCTGCAAAACACAGGACCCCCCAGATCTATCGAGAACCTGGACTATGAACTTTGACGGGTCCAAAAGGTTAGAGGGAGCTGGAGCAGGCGTGATACTCATATCACCTGAAGGCGACAAACTAAAATACATCTTACGGATGACGTTCCCAAATGCGTCTAACAATGAAGCAGAATGCGAAGCTCTTATACACGGGATGAAGATGGTGAAAGCTTGTGGCGCAACTCGACTAAAAATCTTTGGCGACTCACAATTGGTGGCTCAGCAAGTCATGAACCAATGTGATGCAGTCAATGATAGCATGGTGGCATACAAAGAAGTATATAACGAGCTCGAGAAACTATTTGATGGATGCGAAGTAAACCACATCAGCAGGCTCAGCAATGACGAAGCCGATGTTCTCGCAAACATCGGGTCGCAGTGTCTCGCGATTCCTCCGGGCGTGTTCTGGGAGGAGATAACAGAGAGATCCACGAAGCCGAAGAAATCAACAAAGAAGGAGAAGGATGAGAAACCCTCGGGGGCTGCGAAAGAAACATTGGACGAAGAAGAGGAACATGATCTAGTACTGATGGTACAAATTCCATGGATACAGGCGTACATATCATACATCCTAAGGAAAACAATACCCGACGACCCAGTCGAAGCAAGGCGAGTTATTAGACGATCCAAAGCTTTCACGGTGGTCAAAGGGGAGTTGTACAAGCGAAGTATCTCGGGTGTGTTACAAAGGTGCGTTACACCCGAAGAAGGAAGGACAATCTCGAAGGATGTACACGAAGGAATATGTGGTCATTACGCGAGCGGTCGAGCTATTGCAGCCAAAGTCTTTCGAGCTGGATTTCTTCGGTTGACGGCGATTGAGGACGCAAAGGAGATAGTGCGAACTTGTGACGCTTGCCAGAGATTTGCCGCAAGGCCTCACTCTCCGGCAGCGGAATTGATGCCAATACCCCTATCTTAGCCCTTTGCTCAGTGGGGTCTCGATATGGTGGGGAAGTTACACAAAGCCTCGCCAGGAGGATACGAGTACATGCTCGTCGCTATCGACAAATTCACCAAGTGGATAGAAGCGAAGCCGATCAATTCACCAGATGCAGTATCAGCAATAAAATTCGTGAAGGGCATTGTTTTTCGGTTTGGAGTACCTCATAGCATCGTCACGGACAATGGCAGTAATTTCACATCCAAGGAATTCAAGGCGTACTGTGCAGAGGTAGGCATCAAATTGCACTTCGCGTCAGTTGCGCATCCTCAAACTAATGGCCAAGTCGAGAAAGCCAATGGTATCATCTGCAATGGTATCAAGAAGCTCTTGTTAGGGCCATTGGAAAAAGCTCGACATACTTGGCCAGAGGAGTTGCCAAGTGTGCTATGGAGTATCCGAACAACACCAAATACGGCGACACAAGAAACTCCGTTTTTTCTGGTCCATGGAGCTGAGGCAGTATTACCAATAGAGATAGAACATGATTCTCCGAGAGTCACGGAATATGATGAGGAGGCTTCAAGGAAAGCACTGGAAGACGCTGTCGACGCATTAGACGAAGCCAGAGACGAAGTATTGTCAAGGGTCACTAAATATCAGCAAGACTTGAAAACTATCACAGTCGACGTCTGCGACCAAGATCCTTTCAGGTTGGAGACTTAGTTCTACGACTCAATCAAGACCGTACTGAAAAACTCGAGTCGCCATGGCTTGGCCCTTACATCGTCACGGAAGTCATCGAAGGAGGAGCGTACAGGATCAAGGATAAGAAGACAGGGGTTCCCGAGAAAAACCCCTGGAATGTGGCACAGCTAAGGCGTTTTTACGCTTAGTGTCGAAATATAGTCCTCCTTGTAAAAATACAATGTACTTCGGGGCACCGAGTGGGGCCGGGAAAGGTTTTTAATGAGGCGGGCTCGCGGTGCTGCAATATAATAAAGATAGTGGAGATACATATCTTTTTCTTCGACATGCTCGGGGCTTACGCCTCGAAGTTGCAATATATACACAACATAGATGAATCTAACTGGCAAGAAATATTTTGCCTTGGTACCAAATACCTCGCCAAATAAAAGAAGGTACAAAATAGCAATAAGCAAAAGAACAAAATACTCGGGGGCTTGTACCCGCAAATATAGTATATTTAATAAGAATTTGGATGCCTTGGTTTACAACCTCGCATACACAATAAAGAGATTTACCACCGAAGCTGTTGACGAAGTTCTTCCAAATCTTCCGATAAATTTCTACTCGAGGAATCTTCACCAAGTTCAGTACTAACAAGCACTTCCTCGGGCGAGAAGAGGTAGGCGAAATATCGGAAGGAGCAGGAGTTGGAGTATAGTTATCAAATATCAACTGAAAACAAAAGATTCGACATCAATCATCAAGCAAAATAGAATTCCATTGATTTTCAGAGTATTTACAAGGCATTACAAGAGAGGACACCCTAATGAGTTAGTGGGATAAGTGTCGCCAACAGCTACTTTGTCGACAACGTCAAAAGGAAGAAAGAAAAAAAAGGAAAAAAAAGAAAAAAAAGAAGGAAAGACAGGGTGGTCTACTTGACCTCCGGCTTGGATGAGCTGGGAGCAGGAGTTGGCTTGCATCCGAGGTAGGCAAGGATCTTCTTCGCATTAGGCCTGGCAGCCTTGATCAAGGATTGCCACCTCTTCGTTTTCATCGTCATTGTGTCACCAACTTTCGTGCAGTCGACGTCTTGTTGGCTGTCAGCGACCAAGGCGATAGTGCCCTCGACGCCAACTTTTAAACCTTCTTGGAGGAAGTTTAAGCCCAAGATCTTCTTGGGAGTTGAAGTGCTTGGCAAGTTTGGTGAAAATCTTGGGCTCTTGTATCTTCGGGAAGAAATAAGGGAAAAGACGCGACAGACCCACTCTGGCTTCAGCAAGGCCTTCGCGTGCTTCCTCTGCATGGAATTCAAGAAGGGAAAGCTCATCAAGCAGCTGATCGCCTTCAGGGCACTCCAAGTCAAAATCCTGATGCGTTTTCCCTACAAACAAGCAGAAGGAAGATGGTCAAAAATTGCGCAAGGATAAAATTAGGCAACCCGAAGAAGTACCAAAGGATTAAAGACTTACTAACAAAACGTCGACTTTGCGATTGCAAGCGACTGAGGATTTCAGCTTCACGAATAGTTTGCTCAGATATGTTGTCGCTCAAGGCAGTTTCTGCCTCATGAAGCCTTTTTCGAAGGTCCTCGATGGCGGCGGCATCAGCTTCAGCCTTCTTGCGACTTGCCTCGCTTTGCTCTAACTTAACAGCAAGAGCGTCAGCACGTTTGAGGGCTTCGGCAAGAGTTTCTGGAAAAAAATAAAACAACGGTAAATACCACGACAAAACATTGCAGGAGCAAAAACAGCAGAGAGGGCAAGTAAACATAGTACCTTCAAGTTTATTCGCATGATCATGGTACCCGACAGCTTGGGTACCGAGGCGAATAAATTCCTTCATCACAGGCTGAAGAACAAAACAAAAGAAAAAAAGAAAAGTTAATGTAGGAAGGGAGAATTCGACAAAACTTATGACAGAAACAAAGGGGAGTCGACAAATGTTGAAATGTTCGGAAAAGGAATAAGAGGAAAACTTACATCATCCAGTGACGGCGTCGTGGAACTACCAGCCAGCAGGAGAGGGTCCTTGGATGCTTCTACCCTAGCTCTCTTGGGCGAAGAGGCTCGGGTGCTGGCAATCGGAGTGGCATGCTCTTCATCTCGTTGGGGAGGCGAAGTTTCATCCCCATGAGCTTCAGAAATAACTAAAGTACGAGACGTACTCGTTCGAGCAGTCGCGTCAATAGGGTGAATTTCATCGTCATCATCACTACAAAAAAAGCGACAAGATAGTAAGAAAATATAGTCGAAACAATCAATGGAAAACAAAAACAGCGACAAGAACTTACGAGCTGATAAGAGCATCGTTGTAAGGGTCGAAAGTTGTCCTTTGATCAGTAGGAGCAACTTCTTCGGCAGGAGGTGTGCCGGTCTTGGAAGGGCCGGAGTCGACAGTCTCCCCCCTTTTTCTCTTATTTTTGGGAGAAACAGCTGGGGGAGGAGACTGTGCTGATCCGGTAGCTTCGGAGTCACCTTCTTTTTCAGAGGATACCGCAGATTTTCGAGAACCTGCGGCTTCACTTTCAGGGCGAGAAGTACCCTGGTTGTCGTCGGTAACAACGGCCCGTTCTTCGACTTCTCCACCTTCAGGAAGGGGAGGAAGAGAAACAAGATCTGGATGGTTCTACAAAAAAGAAGAATGTCGACAAGAAAGTTATGCAAAAGATGTCAACAAAAATAAGTACTCGAGGAAAATAGTTCATACGAGAATCACCTCAGGGAGCGCGTTGGTGGCGCTATACGGCTTTACGCGACAAGATGAGGGGACAGGATCTTTTTTGTTGAGGGAGGAGATTTTTCGGACAAGTGTTTCTAAATCCTTGACCGACAAATCCACCGACAAGCGATCCACATCTTTGTCGCCAGCATACTTCCAGAGGGGATTTTTGCGAGCTTGCAGAGGCTGCACTCTAATATTAAGGAAATACGCTGTGATTTGGATACCCGACAGTTCTTGTCCTCGGGTATTTTGGAGTTGGTGGATGCGTGTCATCAAAGCTTCTGTCGCTACTTTTTCTTCGTCGGTAGCCTCTGCATCGCAGGAACGACGGCGACAGATTTTCTCGGCACCATCAAAGGGAGGCATGTTGTCTTCAACAGAGCCATGATTCTCCTCATGAATGTACAACCACTTTTTGCGCCACCCTTGTACTGAGTCAGGGAATTTGACGTCAAAGTACTCGACGTCAGGGCGGACGCAGATGACAACGCCGCCAATATTGTAGGAAACATTGGTAGAGCCATTACGGCGACAGAAGAAAATGCGTTTCCATAGAGCCCAGTTAGGCTGTACTCCAAGGAAAGCTTCGCAAAGCGTAATAAAGATTGAGATATGGAGGATGGAGTTGGGAGTAAGATGGTGCAGTTGCAGCCCATACATAAAAAGCAACTCCCGTAAGAAATTGTGAATGGGGGCGGAAAGACCACGGATGAGGTGGTCGACGAAACTGACCCGATACTCCATTGGAGGGGTTGGGTAGCTTTCTTCGCTGGGGAAGCGAAGCGCGCCTTCTTTCTTGCTGATCCCTAGTTTCTTCAGAAGATTGATGTCCTGAGGGGAGATTTTGGATCTTTCCCACTCCATGTTCCCCAGATCTTCGGTCGCCATCTTGGATTCGGGCGTGTTGTGTCTGGTGAGCTTGCGCGGTGGCATCAACAATGGCGTAGGAGTACAGTACGAGCGTGGTGGAGCTCTAAGAAATATGGGGCGCAAGGGAGAATTTTGCAGAGGAGAAGCAGAGGTGCGGCGCGAGCGAAAGGACTAGAGGAGGAAGACGATGCCTTTATATAGAGGTGCGGTGAATCGACGCGTCGTTGGATTGAAAGATCGTGGGATAGATGATGTACACGTGGACAAGGGGTAAAAAGTAATTTCATACAGACGAGCAAACACAGGAGCTACAGTACGTGCGCCAGGAAAAGTGGAAGACATGTGTCCCCCACTTGCACAACGTGTCAATACGATGCGTAAATTGGGCCCGCAAGACAGTGAGAGAGAAGTTCTCGCGTTTTCCTGATAAAGTGATCGTGGCTATCGTCAGCTATGATGTCACCTTGGCAAGATAATACCTCGGCTACGAAGGTTCGTAAATGGCGACAGCAGAAGATTCTTGATTTTTTCGAGAGCCTTTGATCAAATACAAGTTTTTGCTCAAATGCTCGGGGGCTACTTTTGAAAAAGGAAATATTCGAGTATGGCAAAATAGCAATGGTGAGAGCCTATGACCAAACGCAAGCATTTGTTCATAGCCTCGGGGGCTACTCCCATCGGGAGCGCTGTTCGCGCACCCGATAGATATAAACATTCAAGAAAGAATGACAATATAGTGACATGAGGCACTAGAATGTTGAGCCTACAACCAAGCACAAGTCCTTGGCTGTAGCCTCGGGGGCTACTCCCATCGGGAACGCTGTTCGCGTGCCCGATGAAATTATAAAGAAAAAAAGAGAAAGAAAGAAAGAAGAAGTGAGTATATTTCGAGTTATACAAATAACTCTACATATACTCCCATCGGGAAGGCAAAATAAGTCATCCGTTGACTCAATAAAATGTGCTATTCCAACAGCCGAATAAGCACTCGAAAATATATTCTCAGAACGCCAAAGTTGCGAATAATTTCTGAATGCCGCAAAACTTTGCGAAGGTAAGACCCCAGATCCGTTCTGAGTGGCGTGGTGCCATCTCTGACGTCGGTTTGCTACTTTTTTCCGTATCAACAGATACAAAGAAAAATCCTAACGGATAGGTACCCGATAAAATATGACTGGGACTCGACAGAATGGTAAGCCCTTAAGCGGCACCTGTCGAAGTTTACACCAGTATCCCGAGATCATGTCCAGGGACGTGATCTTGAAGTAGGTTTTTGCGGATTGCCACTAGAGGAGTTAACTAGTACCTGATCCGTCAGATGAACTAGCCCCAACTACCATTATCCCTGTACAATATAGAAATTCGTATGCAAAGATATATGGTAAATTTCAGAGTTAACGAATAAATATAAAGGTGGAGATTTTCCCTGACTCTACGATTCAAGAAAAATCTCGGGGGCTACTGACATAGGCATCCCCAATGGGCCTGCCGAAGATGGTACCCGGGGTTTACTAAAGGCCCACAACCCGAAGGATAAGAAGATTCGGAAGCCCAAGATACTATTAAGGAAAGCTAGAGTTGTAATAGGAGTCATTGTTTGTAATCTTGCGAGAAGTTAGAAACCCTCTCGGACTCTGTAAACTTGTGTATCACGAATCCCTCGGCTCCACATCGTATATAAGGGGGAGTCGAGGGACAAAGAAAGCATCGAATCATTGTCTCCCAAACCCTAGTTTTTACATCGTCGAGTACTTTTCGGCTGAAACCTTCGAGATCTACTTGCCCTCTACATCCAACGAAACCCTAGTCTACTACTTGTAGGCATTGACAAGTTAATACCTTGTCAATTGGCGCCGTCTGTGGGATTTAGAGGCGACAAGGAGCTGATCTCGATGGCACGTTCAAGATCGTCGACTTCGTCGGTAGCAAGCAACATCATGGACAGAGGTAAACAGATCGAAACTGGTCTCGTTGATTTTGTTAATCACCCCCCCTAGACTTTTTTTTTCCAAATTGATTAAGGAGGGATTTGGAGCATACAAAGTCTCCACGACAGCCTCTTACTACAACACCTACCGTTTATTAACAATTGTATTTCTTTATTATATTTTTAATTTATTTTTGCGGGCTACAATAGCAAAGTGGTACAAGTTGCATGATTATTGATTTTTTTCTGAAAGCCATTCTTTTTACTCTTTCTCTTCGATACAAAATGAAGTTCGGGTGTTTTGCAACCAATTGGTGTTTCATAGATGATGAGATATTTGACATGTTCAGTGTCACGTGCCATCTATGCCACCTACGAGAACATTTAGGTCAAAGCATTACATCGATAACATGTTGACAAAGATGAGATACGTCCACACCACCGTATCTTTTGTTCCCAACTACCTAATTTTCATACATTCTCATGCGTCCACGTCACCCTTTATTTCTCGCCGCACTGCGTTTCAGTTAATCTCCCGTTGTCCAACTTTTACCACCAAGGGTTGAGCGTCCATTCCTGCTTCATGAGTTGGACGTCTCTACATGGGCTGGCATGCCTAATGTCTCCACGATTCATCCCCGTTCTTGGTGTAAAAAAAATACTGGTTGTTCATCTTCCAGGTAAAACTGTTCGCCATCGCCACCTAGGTCTTCATGGTCACAAATGCTCGTGAAAACACTTGATGCAGCCCACCATCATCATTGCCCTTCAAATACACAAGAAACTACTCGAAAGAACTCATTGTGGAGACCCAGCGTACCACTGCATGGTGTAGTACACAAGTCGTTGACATAACACAAGTGAAACACCGTTCCACCCATATTACATCTCTCAGAGTGGTACAACAGAAACATATGCGAGTCCAAGGTATGTCTATAGAAGTACACACGAACGAGTTTACATAAGATCCACACACCCTCCTACTTTACGAGTGAGGTAAAACTTCAAATAAAGCTCCAGAAGAACGACTCGTAATCTATCTTATTGCTAGCTTAAGTTCAAGAGCTACTTGGCTTGCTATAGAAATCTAGCTACTTAGGTGCTAGGATTAGGGAAAGATTCCCTTCTATTGCTAGTCTAGGTTTCCATTATAACTGATGCATGAGTTGACTCCATTGACTTCGTTGATTGGATTCTTCATCTTGTTGCAGTGGACTCCTTTGTCTTCGAGTTCCACGGTAGTTTCTCCTTCGGTGCATTGCTCTAAGAAGGGGGTTCAAACGAGATAGAATGAGTACGAGCGTACTCAGCAAGTTCATATTAGGAAATATGTGTATCATGCACTAGCTACAGCCATAGACCGGAAAGTCATAGGCCAATGCAAGTTTTTGTAAACATTTCTTCAAAAGGTTTATTTTATTCCGAAAACTATGCCCGTCGGTCTTCACGAGTTGACCGGAACTTCGTGGAGTTCCTTTCCTGCCGCGTTCGCGGTTCCCTTCCCGAACAGGGAGTGACAGCCACAATTCGGTATCCTCTCGCAGAGGTGCGTTACTTTTCCCATAAGAGACCTTATCCTTGTTGCCAACCGGGCACGTGATTCCGTCCACACTTCCTTTGGTGTGAGGCCGGGTGTAAGATCCAAGCCCACACCGCCTTCTCCGCGACTGCAAACCCACCCTTTTGTCCGACCGTATACCTCCAGTAGACTTCCCCCGATAATACGGCTTTACTCATGGTATACTCCGGACAATCCTTCATAGATCGGAAGAGATTAACATCACCAATGGATGGGGATTTAAAAGGATTTCCCAACCTATTGCGGCGGTGCCTCAGGCACCCCACCGTCTCTCCGATCCGTTGGCGTGCGTAAGGGAAAAGATACGGCTGGCTTCCCCGAGCCATTATAGATCTCATGGTTAACGCGGTTTGTACGGCGCTAGAATCATCTGGACGGCATTGGTAATTAATCCTAGGGTGATATAAACCCATGCAATGGAACCTCCACCATATCAACACATACCATGGTTCCATTGCCCACCACATAGTCATATTCATAATTGTAAAATAATATTTGCTTTTCAATGCATGAGTGATAAGTATAATACTTGGCATATAGTTTGATAAAAATAATCAAATGACATGAGCAAGCGATGAACTTGCCTTTCTTGACTGCAAGATTATGCAGGCAAAAGCTTCGATACGTGATAACTCCAAATTCTGAAATACCATCATCGTCCGGTAAGGACAATGTTTAAAGAACTGGCAAAAATGCTATAATGCATAGTATGAGATGCAATCGTCCCGAGCGTAACCTAATCTCGATGATTTAGGATGGATGAGTTGTAAAGATTTCTTTAGGGTGTGTTGCACTTTTAGGATGGTTCTCAAACAAGGTTCTTATTAGGGTTTGGTTATATTAGCATCATATACAAGTGATATAAGACATTTTAACAATCATACACATAAAGAATAGTGGTGGAATAATATATAAAGAACAGTTGTCCATTTTAGGTTCTGCAGAACATGGTGGATGCGTACTTATACTATACTTCAAAAGAATAACTTTTGAAGAACATGTTGTTTAAGAAATAATGAGTATTCAAAGAAGGATTGGGGCTTCTAAGGTTTGATTGGCATTTGTACTTCAAAAGAATAACTTTTGAAGAACAGGTTAAATAAGAATATGAACTACTATACATAGGAGCTAAGTGCTATTAGGGTTTACTAATAGGACTGGTTGGTGCTTAAGTAGAAGTGATCTACATGTAGAAAGTATTAGTAGGTTTATTACTATGGTTTCTCCTAAGCATTATATCAAAGGATGGTTATCAAGGTGTTGCTATGAGTTAGGGTTTACTATGACTTCATATTTGCTTTACCAAATAATTTCTAATAGTTTCTAAGCTAAGTGGTTTATCATTTCCTAAGTAAGGTTTAGTTGGATAGGAATATGTGATGTGATTTGCTACACAAAGTTGATACCAGGGTTTATCATTATGGTTCTACTAGGGTTTAATGATTGAGGTTGATCTTAATGGTATGGTATATAGGAGTGATGATCAATGGTGCTAACATGTGGTAACAAGCTAGGGTTTATACCTAGGTGATACTAGTGAATTATATAAGTTTTAATTAAGAATAGGAACATGAAATGATAATCTCATGTGAATTGGTTTTATGTGGGTGGATCATGAGTATGCACTCTTTGGTTGTTTATTAAGTTTCTACACTTAAAGGTGAGGTGGATATAATTATATGGGCTAAACCCCTAGGGTTTCAGGGTTGCACTAATTTACGATGATCACATGAAATAATGAGATCAAGGTTCATGTTTATGTTAGAATTAGGGTTTCTAAATTATGGTACAACTCTACAAATGAGAATTGACAAGATAGGTGTGATTACTATTTACTTTGAAACAACATTAATAATGGTTTGACATTTTATTCATGTTCACAAGAATTAATAATTAGGGTAACTCATGTTTAGGTTTAATTTAGAAATCAGGGTTTAACAATTATTAGGAGGTTTTAAAATAATTAACTTGTTAACTAAACATGTCTAAGTAAATAAGTTTTGATTTACCAAAATAATATTAGTTTATAATATTTTCTTGAGTTATTACTATTTAAAGAAAATAGAAAATAGTAATTTGCAATTAGGGTTTATGAATTACCACTAATAATTAAGCTAATGCAAATTTGGTAAATAAAATTAATCCTAACATTTTACTTAGTTATTGAATAGTTAAAATTTAATTTTGAAACTTCATTAATTATTGAATTCAAATTGTATGTTAAATAATTGAAATGGCATAATTAATAGGGTTAAAAATAAGTGAATTTTTATTTTGACACACATTTTTGTTTTATATTTTATTTGAATAGAGTTTATTTTTGTGAGCATTTTGATACATTATTCATATTTTTCTGAGTTGAAATGGATTTTATACAATTTTGCAAAGTTTCAGTGATTTTCTGGAATTTATAAATAAGTGGAAATACTAAATCTACCCTGATGCAGATCTAACTCTAGCAGCTGACTAGTGGGCCACAGGACACGTAGGCTGCCATGTGGGAGTGGACCAGGTCAAAGACACTGCAGGGCCCCACGGCCACGTCACCCTTGCCGGCGGCTTGACGCGGCGGCCGGATGGTGAGCGCGCCGCCGGTTTAGGGTTCCCCGAGACGCGAGGCTAGCATATTCCGAACCCCCACACCCTACCGAGCATGATGGTGGTGGTGGTTCACCGAAGTACCCACCGAGCATCGCCGGAGAAGACATCTGCGGCGGCGCTGCTCCGGTCAAGCGACAAACTCGAGCTAGGGATGATGCTTGGAAGCAAGGAATAGCTCATTCGACGCGTAATCATACCCTGAGTCTTCTGAGTTGGTCGCCGAGGTGGATTGTGGACGGAGACGGCGAGGAATTCGCCATTACCGGCGAGGTGCTGCGGAAGGGATCGATGAAATTCGTCGGCTTGAGGAGGTTGCAGCTCGATTCCTTCCTCCCAGATGCTCTACGGCGCCAGGCGCTCCTTCCCGACCTCACGGTGAGCTCCGGGGTGGCTCCAATCGTGACCTTCGTCTTCGACTCCGGCGACAGTGAATGGATGATGGTGAGGGTCAGAGAGGGTTAGGGAGTGAATGAAGGAGTTGAGATGAACAAGGACATCACGGAGGTTCTGTAGGTGGTTTTATAGGCCACGACGAGGTCGGAATCGTCACTTCACCGACGGCGACCGCCGGGATGCAATGGCAACGATGAAGTGAGCTAGGGCGTGAATCTTGATGCTCCTGGATAGGCTCGGACGCGAAAGGATTGGGCGAGGTTCCGAGGGACTCGTTGACGTCCGGCGGCGTTCTTATCCTTGTCGAGGACGTGGCCGAGCTCCTCCTCTCGCGCTCGTCGACGCCGGGAAGAAGGAGAAGAGAGCTTCTCTCCTTTGCACGATTTTTAAAGACACCGAAACGGTATCCGACTTGGGCTGGGCTGGTCTTGGGCTTCGATCTTCGGGCTGCTCGCAGTGCCGGCTTGGGCTGCTTGCGGCTGCTTCGATGGACGAGTAAAGTTTTCCCTCTCTTTTTCCTTTTTAAACTTTTCTGTTTTATTTTCTGGTTTGAGTTTACTATTTGATTTCAAATTTGAACTCTATCTTATTTTGCAGGTCCTAAATTATTTGAGTATCAAGATAACTTAATACTATTATTTACTGCCTAGTGTTACTTTTTAAATACATATTCATTTTATTATTAGGTTGATATTGTGTGGGGTTTTAATTGGAATAGGAATGGGTTTTTATATCCATTTCAATTCCTTGTTAAGTTAGGAACCAGATTCATTTCAATGGTTTGAAATTTGATAACAAGTGAATGGTGAAAATATTATTAGGTTTAACTAATGTGCTTAACAACATTGATTGTTCATATCTATTTTAATTTTGATTAGAGTTTAAAGTAAATGGTGTTGAGAATAGGATTGGTTCATGATTTCATGTGGAGAATTACTTCTAAGGGTTTATGAAGATGGTTGGATCAACTCTATATTCTCTACTCTTGCTTAGCAACTACTACTTGAATTATTTAAAATAGATCCTAAGCTTATTATGGTTAACTCACTTGTTAAGGTGACTTTATTTTTATAAATGCTATTCATTTGGTTCACTTAGGCAAAGTATTTGAGTAACCAAGTAAGATAGGGTATTAATTTAATTCTACTCACCAAATGGCATTTGGTCCTAAGTATAGATGGCTTGGTTTATATTTGTGATCCATGATACACAAGTGGGGACATAATATTTTATGTGGAGTGAATTCTATGTGAAAGGTTTAGGGTTTTGCATAAGCTTCACTAAATTGAAGTATAAATAGGCATGAGGTATGGCAGGGTTCTAATTATAATCCAAAGTAATCCATGAGTTGGAGTTCACATGTAGTTTAGGGTTTAAGTAGTGATCACCAATATGATACACATCTAGAATTAGGATATGGGCATAAGCTTGGGTTATGTTTCACTAATGGAACATGGCTCTCACCTCCAAGATTAATGGTTGGTTTGAACAAGTAGAATTTAATACTACTCTAATATTCTCTAGGATAGATATGGATATGGTTAGCATCTATAACCTCACTCACTTCTAAATGTCTTGTAATAGCCTAGGGTCCTACTCAAGATATGATGATATGATCCTCTAAATATATGGTTTGCCTAGGGATTCTACCTTGCAATTTTATGTAGCTTGTTCTTCAGGAAATCTGATAAACCTGCATCTTGTGGTATGCCTCCACCTCCTAGCTTCTTCATCTTGATTCTAGCTAATTCACATGGAGTGGCTCTATGTGTTTGTTCCCATGTATCATGGTACTTGATGAGCAAATGGATGAAGGGTGTGGCTCTATTTATAGGCTTGGGCAAGCTCTAGTATCATGACACATAGATGGTGACTCTTGTGTTGGTTTGATGAGTAAGGTGCTTGGTTGTCATGCTCTCATCCATAGCAATCCTTTGAGCATGAGGTGGCAAAGCTTGGAAAGCAAGTCATGTAGATATTTTCATCCCATTTGGCATAGAGATTATCCTCTCATATGATTTATTTTTGGATAGCCAAGTGGCAATTGCTACTAAATATCTTGTGGATGGTTTTATTATTGTTGATGAGTCACTAGATCATATTGGATTGGATTTATATTATAATATTGGTGAAAAGGTTAATGTTGAGGGTTATTTCTCAAGTTTGGATAGTTGGTGTTTGAATTCACCAAGGCATGATCATATGAGTTTCAAAATACTCATAGTTAGTTTGATTCAAATAGTTTGAACTATAATTTGTAATGTAAATGGATTTAGTTTTATGATATTCCATGTATTTAATAAGTTATGATTTAAACAAGAATGTGTGGCTTTTATGCACTTTAGACCTCGTGGTTTAACTTATTTATAAGTGAATTAATTTACACACAAAGGTAGTTGCTAACTTTTAAGTGTTGTGTAATAGTTCTAGTTCCTTTTGATCCAACCTTTGGATCAAATTATGTCTACCCAAAATATGGTTTTAGCAAAGATCACAGTGAAGTTTATAGCGCTTGACTTGATGATCTACTTCAATTCCAGACAAGTCAAGTGAAACTTCGAGTCATCGTGGTAAGTTTTATGTGAAGCGCGAAAATTCTCCGGATTTTCTATGCATGAATGCAATGCACACTTTGGTGTTCTCTCATTTTATTGTCTCTAAACCTGGGATATTACAGCCTCTCCCCCTTAAAATGAACTTCGTCCCGAAGTTCGAACGCTCTCATGTTTCGGAATGTTGAAATGTCTTGAACAGATCACCATCCTTCAACTCCATAGTGATCATACTAGATATAATTGGATATATCCCTTATCCAGATCCTTCCTGGAATCTTCGAATGACTGGCACTGATATTTTCTTCAATTCTATGGTTTCTTCCAACACTCTAAGCTTATAGGCTTACTCTCCAAAGATTCTTGGATTAGGACATCTTATTGAGTTAATGGACTTTACTAATGGCTATGGTGACATCTTCCTATTTAGGTACTTAAAACTTAGTTCTACCAGCTGCGGTAATCCAGCTGCGATGTAATATGGCACTACGATTTACCAGCTGCGATACTCAAACCTTAATTTTAAAAGATTTATTTAAGGTAGGGTATTGTTTTCCCTTACTACCATAACGAAAGTAATGGTACTTGGTAAGGTATTACGATAGGCATGGTCCTGGTTGTTTAGTCCTACGAATGGATTAGACTCATTTAGTCCATCCAATCATGGCTTCTAATTTTAAGCTAGTTATCTTCCTTTTGGGTTCTTTAGGTTCCATGAAAGGAATCTTTCTAATAGGCTTATGTTTTAGTATGGTCAAACTCCTTCGTATAGTATGTTCTTAAGCTTTGATTGTTCTCCGATAACTTCTTTATCCAACTTCATTAACTTAGACTTACTTGATTTCTCTTGATTTTGAGTAATAACAATTACCCACTCAAGTAAAGGTATCACCCTTACTTCCTCGAGATATGAACCTCGGCTTCTGGTCTGACATCCTCCTGAGAGTACTTTTATATGGGTACTTCCCAACAACCTTATGAAAATAAGATTGTACTTCCTCCCAGATCAGACCTTTTTCTCCATTTATCACACTACCAATAATATCTTAATACTTCTCCTCAGCCTTCCTCTCCCCCTTGGAGTTTACTAATGATCTTCAAACTTCCTTTCTTCTAATCATTAAACTCCAAGGTTATGTAGTTGGTTTAGGTCTGGTTTATATTTTGTACCTTTCGAAAGTCTCATCAAGAATTCTTTGTGGTGTATCCACACAGTTGTGGGTATCCATTATGAATCCTCCGACTAAATATTTACCAGTTATGGAATACCAGCTATGAAATACTAGCTGCGGAATCCCCCTTTCTTTTAGGGTAAAGAATTGTTCAGGCTGTGGGCTATCTGGTACCAGCTGCAAACTACCTAGTACCAGATGTGGCTTATTGGGTACCAGCTGTGGCTATGTTATAGTTCTAGTCAACATCTACTTACCAGTTGTGGATACTTACCTAGTTTTAGTTAAGATATACCTCACTTCACATACTTTCTCTTCATGATTATCCTATATCAGCTGCGGTCTTATTATGCCAACTGCGACTTCACTTGTCTATTTTCCTTCTTCTAGGGTTTGTTTTGCAAGATAACCGCTTATGGATACTATGAAAATAGTATTGTAAGTGACTTCACTTGCATTCCCTTCTTCCATAATGAATATAGCTCCACTTCTACTGCTCCATATTCACTATTTTTCTCACTTTCATGATACTTCCATGTTGAAGTACTCCTTAATTAAGCATAAAAATGAGTTTTGATTGGTCCTTCCTTCAGATTATTGTGGTTGCTTCCCACAATTTTTACTTCCTTTTTCAAGTGAACCTTCATCTTGTCTTCAAATCTTCATAATTCGTCACTTCCTCACACGAATACCTTTACCCTCTAGACCTATAACATCAAGTAAGAGCTTGATATTGCAACATGCATTTGCATATCAAGGTCAAACTTCATGTATGGATCTAGTCAATCAATGAAATCCAATAAAATCCAAGAAAATCCAGCTTTGTGCATACAATACACATCTTTATATGCTCGAATATAATAGTTGGGTAAGACATCCCTAAACATCAGGTTCAGATGTGTAGTATATAACACCACATAAGATAGGCTTAGGTTGTGATACTTAGCACTTATACGTGAATTTCTACTATTTGTCTCAACATTTATCTTAATTGCACATTTGCAATGAGACAAACTTGAAACAAAATGGCCTGGGATAGTTGAAGTTAACCTAGTTTTCTTTGTAAGTACTACCAAAATAGTATACCATATATCTGTGCTATTGAGGACTACTTCCTATAATACAATTAGTTCTAACATGTCTACTCTAAACACATGATTGTTTAGAATATACCACCTATAACTCCAGTATTTCTCTATGTGTTATGCTCGAAATAAGCCTTCTTTAAATTAAAGACTTTAAATTAAAGACTATGGTTCTAACATACTTGGTACAATTATTAGGATTTTAAGGCCTAAGCTTTCGAACTATTCCCTAAATCCTACTCCTTATCATCCTTTTGTTATCGTACTTAGGATGTTCTACTCCATCATACCATGATTCTCAAGTGAATCATATATGAGTACCAAGTTTATTATTGAAAGTAGACTCCTGTAACTCCTATCACTCTTCCTTACCTCCTATGATTGACTCATCATAGACATATACTACCTTATATAACGTATCTCCCTTACTTAACATCAGTCATTTGACATTTTAAATGACTCTTACTTAACTATAACTTGCATTGGTATACTTCTTCCAATAGGATATCTTCCTAATGGTTGTATCCTCTCTTTGGACTACCATGTGTTGTATACCAACTGTGGTCTACTACCACCCATTATCTTAAGCTTCAATGGTGTTCTAATTATTTTGGAATGAAGCAAGATAACTAATTCACTTTACTAAAGAAAGATAGATAAGAAAAATTGACTCAAGTGTGTCAGGATTATTCTCAAGTGAATACCCATCTCAAGTCAAAAGAATAGTTGGTTTAGCATAGTTGCCTTAGCTAATACCACTTCCTATAGACACTACCAAACCTATAGGTCTCCTTTAAAGGGTTTTAATCCTAGGGTCAAAGCATTTGCTCTGATACCAGCTGTGGAGACCCAGCGTACCACTGCATGGTGTAGTACACAAGTCGTTGACATAACACAAGTGAAACACCGTTCCACCCATATTACATCTCTCAGAGTGGTACAACAGAAACATATGCGAGTCCAAGGTATGTCTATAGAAGTACACACGAACGGTTTACATAAGATCCACACACCCTCCTACTTTACAGGTGAGGTAAAACTTCAAATAAAGCTCCAGAAGAACGACTCGTAATCTATCTTATTGCTAGCTTAAGTTCAAGAGCTACTTGGCTTGCTATAGAAATCTAGCTACTTAGGTGCTAGGATTAGGGAAAGATTCCCTTCTATTGCTAGTCTAGGTTTCCATTATAACTGATGCATGAGTTGACTCCATTGACTTCGTTGATTGGATTCTTCATCTTGTTGCGATGGACTCCTTTGTCTTCGAGTTCCACGGTAGTTTCTCCTTCGGTGCATTGCTCTAAGAAGGGGGTTCAAACGAGATAGAATGAGTACGAGCGTACTCAGCAAGTTCATATTAGGAAATATGTGTATCATGCACTAGCTACAGCCATAGACCAGAAAGTCATAGGCCAATGCAAGTTTTTGTAAACATTTCTTCAAAAGGTTTATTTTATTACTGAAAACTATGCCCGTCGGTCTTCACGGGTTGACCAGAACTTCGTGGAGTTCCTTTCTGCCGCGTTCGCAGTTCCCTTCCCGGAACGAGGAGTGACAGCCACAATTCGGTATCCTCTGCGAGAGGTGCGTTACTTTTCCCATAAGAGACCTTATCCTTGTTGCCAACCGGGCACGTGATTCCGTCCACACTTCCTTTGGTGTGAGGCCAGGTGTAAGATCCAAGCCCACACCGCCTTCTCCGCGGCCGCAAACCCACCCTTTTGTCCGACCGTATACCTCCAGTAGACTTCCCCGATAATACGGCTTTACTCATGGTATACTCCGGACAATCCTTCATAGATCGGAAGAGATTAACATCACCAATGGATGGGGATTTAAAAGGATTTCCCAACCTATTGCGGCAGTGCCTCCAGCACCCCACCGTCTCTCCGATCCGTTGGCGTGCAGAAGGGAAAAGATACGGCTGGCTTCCCCAGAGCCATTATAGATCTCATGGTTAACGCGGTTTGTACGGCGCTAGAATCACTGGACGGCATTGGTAATTAATCCTAGGGTGATATAAACCCATGCAATGGAACCTCCACCATATCAACACATACCATGGTTCCATTGCCCACCACATAGTCATATTCATAATTGTAAAATAATATTTGCTTTTCAATGCATGAGTGATAAGTATAATACTTGGCATATAGTTTGATAAAAATAATCAAATGACATGAGCAAGCGATGAACTTGCCTTTCTTGGCTGCAAGATTATGCGGGCAAAAGCTTCGATACGTGATAACTCCAAATTCTGAAATACCATCATCGTCCGGTAAGGACAATGTTTAAAGAACTCGGCAAAAATGCTATAATGCATAGTATGAGATGCAATCGTCCCGAGCGTAACCTAATCTCGATGATTTAGGATGGATGAGTTGTAAAGATTTCTTTAGGGTGTGTTGCACTTTTAGGATGGTTCTCAAACAAGGTTCTTATTAGGGTTTGGTTATATTAGCATCATATACAAGTGATATAAGACATTTTAACAATCATACACATAAAGAATAGTGGTGGAATAATATATAAAGAACAGGTTGTCCATTTTAGGTTACGCAGAACATGGTGGATGCGTACTTATACTATACTTCAAAAGAATAACTTTTGAAGAACATGTTGTTTAAGAAATAATGAGTATTCAAAGAAGGATTGGGGCTTCTAAGGTTTGATTGGCATTTGTACTTCAAAAGAATAACTTTTGAAGAACAGGTTAAATAAGAATATGAACTACTATACATAGGAGCTAAGTGCTATTAGGGTTTACTAATAGGACTGGTTGGTGCTTAAGTAGAAGTGATCTACATGTAGAAAGTATTAGTAGGTTTATTACTATGGTTTCTCCTAAGCATTATATCAAAGGATGGTTATCAAGGTGTTGCTATGAGTTAGGGTTTACTATGACTTCATATTTGCTTTACCAAATAATTTCTAATAGTTTCTAAGCTAAGTGGTTTATCATTTCCTAAGTAAGGTTTAGTTGGATAGGAATATGTGATGTGATTTGCTACACAAAGTTGATACCGGGGTTTATCATTATGGTTCTACTAGGGTTTAATGATTGAGGTTGATCTTAATGGTATGGTATATAGGAGTGATGATCAATGGTGCTAACATGTGGTAACAAGCTAGGGTTTATACCTAGGTGATACTAGTGAATTATATAAGTTTTAATTAAGAATAGGAACATGAAATGATAATCTCATGTGAATTGGTTTTATGTGGGTGGATCATGAGTATGCACTCTTTGGTTGTTTATTAAGTTTCTACACTTAAAGGTGAGGTGGATATAATTATATGGGCTAAACCCCTAGGGTTTCAGGGTTGCACTAATTTACGATGATCACATGAAATAATGAGATCAAGGTTCATGTTTATGTTAGAATTAGGGTTTCTAAATTATGGTACAACTCTACAAATGAGAATTGACAAGATAGGTGTGATTACTATTTACTTTGAAACAACATTAATAATGGTTTGACATTTTATTCATGTTCACAAGAATTAATAATTAGGGTAACTCATGTTTAGGTTTAATTTAGAAATCAGGGTTTAACAATTATTAGGAGGTTTTAAAATAATTAACTTGTTAACTAAACATGTCTAAGTAAATAAGTTTTGATTTACCAAAATAATATTAGTTTATAATATTTTCTTGAGTTATTACTATTTAAAGAAAATAGAAAATAGTAATTTGCAATTAGGGTTTATGAATTACCACTAATAATTAAGCTAATGCAAATTTGGTAAATAAAATTAATCCTAACATTTTACTTAGTTATTGAATAGTTAAAATTTAATTTTGAAACTTCATTAATTATTGAATTCAAATTGTATGTTAAATAATTGAAATGGCATAATTAATAGGGTTAAAAATAAGTGAATTTTTATTTTGACACACATTTTTGTTTTATATTTTATTTGAATAGAGTTTATTTTTGTGAGCATTTTGATACATTATTCATATTTTCTGAGTTGAAATGGATTTTATACAATTTTGCAAAGTTTCGGTGATTTTCTGGAATTTATAAATAAGTGGAAATACTAAATCTACCCGGTACGGATCTAACTCTAGCAGCTGACTAGTGGGCCACGGGACACGTAGGCTGCCATGTGGGAGTGGACCAGGTCAAAGACAACTGCGGGGCCCCACGGCCACGTCACCCTTGCCGGCGGCTTGACGCCGCGGCCGGATGGTGAGCGCGCCGCGGTTTAGGGTTCCCCGAGACGCGAGGCTAGCATATTCCGAACCCCCACACCCTACTGAGCATGATGGTGGTGGTGGTTCACCGAAGTACCCACCGGAGCATCGCCGGAGAAGACATCTGCGGCGGCGCTGCTCCGGTCAAGCGACAAACTCGAGCTAGGGATGATGCTTGGAAGCAAGGAATAGCTCATTCGACGCGTAATCATACCCTGAGTCTTCTGAGTTGGTCGCCGAGGTGGATTGTGGACGGAGACGGCGAGGAATTCGCCATTACCGGCGAGGTGCTGCGGAAGGGATCGATGAAATTCGTCGGCTTGAGGAGGTTGCAGCTCGATTCCTTCCTCCCAGATGCTCTACGGCGCCAGGCGCTCCTTCCCGACCTCACGGTGAGCTCCGGGTGGCTCCAATCGTGACCTTCGTCTTCGACTCCGGCGACGGTGAATGGATGATGGTGAGGGTCGAGAGAGGGTTAGGGAGTGAATGAAGGAGTTGAGATGAACAAGGACATCACGGAGGTTCCGTAGGGTGGTTTTATAGGCCACGGCGAGGTCGGAATCGTCACTTCACCGACGGCGACCGCCGGGATGCAATGGCAACAGTGAAGTGAGCTAGGGCGTGAATCTTGATGCTCCTGGATAGGCTCGGACGCAGAAAGGATTGGGCGAGGTTCTGAGGGACTCGTTGACGTCCGGCGGCGTTCTTATCCTTGTCGAGGACGTGGCCGAGCTCCTCCTCTGCGCTGTCGACGCCGGGGAAGAAGGAGAAGAGAGCTTCTCTCCTTTGCACGATTTTTAAAGACACCGAAACGGTATCTGACTTGGGCTGGGCTGGTGCTGGGCTTCGATGCTGGGCTGCTCTGGTGCTGGCTTGGGCTGCTGCGGCCTGCTTCGATGGACAGGTAAAGTTTTCCCTCTCTTTTTCCTTTTTAAACTTTTCTGTTTTATTTTCTGGTTTGAGTTTACTATTTGATTTC
Source organism: Lolium rigidum (assembly GCF_022539505.1). Classification (NCBI taxonomy): domain Eukaryota; kingdom Viridiplantae; phylum Streptophyta; class Magnoliopsida; order Poales; family Poaceae; genus Lolium; species Lolium rigidum. Next base: position 156,208,355 of record NC_061512.1, on the reverse strand, counting down.
AAATTTGAACTCTATCTTATTTTGCAGGTCCTAAATTATTTGAGTATCAAGATAACTTAATACTATTATTTACTGCCTAGTGTTACTTTTTAAATACATATTCATTTTATTATTAGGTTGATATTGTGTGGGGTTTTAATTGGAATAGGAATGGGTTTTTATATCCATTTCAATTCCTTGTTAAGTTAGGAACCAGATTCATTTCAATGGTTTGAAATTTGATAACAAGTGAATGGTGAAAATATTATTAGGTTTAACTAATGTGCTTAACAACATTGATTGTTCATATCTATTTTAATTTTGATTAGAGTTTAAAGTAAATGGTGTTGAGAATAGGATTGGTTCATGATTTCATGTGGAGAATTACTTCTAAGGGTTTATGAAGATGGTTGGATCAACTCTATATTCTCTACTCTTGCTTAGCAACTACTACTTGAATTATTTAAAATAGATCCTAAGCTTATTATGGTTAACTCACTTGTTAAGGTGACTTTATTTTTATAAATGCTATTCATTTGGTTCACTTAGGCAAAGTATTTGAGTAACCAAGTAAGATAGGGTATTAATTTAATTCTACTCACCAAATGGCATTTGGTCCTAAGTATAGATGGCTTGGTTTATATTTGTGATCCATGATACACAAGTGGGGACATAATATTTTATGTGGAGTGAATTCTATGTGAAAGGTTTAGGGTTTTGCATAAGCTTCACTAAATTGAAGTATAAATAGGCATGAGGTATGGCAGGGTTCTAATTATAATCCAAAGTAATCCATGAGTTGGAGTTCACATGTAGTTTAGGGTTTAAGTAGTGATCACCAATATGATACACATCTAGAATTAGGATATGGGCATAAGCTTGGGTTATGTTTCACTAATGGAACATGGCTCTCACCTCCAAGATTAATGGTTGGTTTGAACAAGTAGAATTTAATACTACTCTAATATTCTCTAGGATAGATATGGATATGGTTAGCATCTATAACCTCACTCACTTCTAAATGTCTTGTAATAGCCTAGGGTCCTACTCAAGATATGATGATATGATCCTCTAAATATATGGTTTGCCTAGGGATTCTACCTTGCAATTTTATGTAGCTTGTTCTTCAGAAATCTGATAAACCTGCATCTTGTGGTATGCCTCCACCTCCTAGCTTCTTCATCTTGATTCTAGCTAATTCACATGGAGTGGCTCTATGTGTTTGTTCCCATGTATCATGGTACTTGATGAGCAAATGGATGAAGGGTGTGGCTCTATTTATAGGCTTGGGCAAGCTCTAGTATCATGACACATAGATGGTGACTCTTGTGTTGGTTTGATGAGTAAGGTGCTTGGTTGTCATGCTCTCATCCATAGCAATCCTTTGAGCATGAGGTGGCAAAGCTTGGAAAGCAAGTCATGTAGATATTTTCATCCCATTTGGCATAGAGATTATCCTCTCATATGATTTATTTTTGGATAGCCAAGTGGCAATTGCTACTAAATATCTTGTGGATGGTTTTATTATTGTTGATGAGTCACTAGATCATATTGGATTGGATTTATATTATAATATTGGTGAAAAGGTTAATGTTGAGGGTTATTTCTCAAGTTTGGATAGTTGGTGTTTGAATTCACCAAGGCATGATCATATGAGTTTCAAAATACTCATAGTTAGTTTGATTCAAATAGTTTGAACTATAATTTGTAATGTAAATGGATTTAGTTTTATGATATTCCATGTATTTAATAAGTTATGATTTAAACAAGAATGTGTGGCTTTTATGCACTTTAGACCCTGTGGTTTAACTTATTTATAAGTGAATTAATTTACACACAAAGGTAGTTGCTAACTTTTAAGTGTTGTGTAATAGTTCTAGTTCCTTTTTGATCCAACCTTTGGATCAAATTATGTCTACCCAAAATATGGTTTTAGCAAAGATCACAGTGAAGTTTATAGCGCTTGACTTGATGATCTACTTCAATTCCAGCAAGTCAAGTGAAACTTCAGTTACTGTGGTAAGTTTTATGTGAAGCGCGAAAATTCTCCGGATTTTCTATGCATGAATGCAATGCACACTTTGGTGTTCTCTCATTTTATTGTCTCTAAACCTGGGATATTACACTCATCCGCCACCTCCTCCCCATCAGTGGCGGAGCTCTCATTCTGGCGAGCTATGGCGCCTACCAGAGCTGAACTCACAGGTAATGCCCTAATCCCCATCCCAATGATCTGATTAGAAAAAGCGCCGGCCATGTGTGTGTACTCTACAAGAGAAATCCAACGAAGGAGTGGTAGGCTCTTTTCATTTCCCCGAAAGGTCACTTGCAGACTTGCTACATCAGCCTTTACTCATCAACACCAAATGATGCATCTTTGCCTCTGACCAAAAATATTAATTTGAGAAGGTGATACTGCTTTCATATAGGAATAGGAGTAGATTTTTTCTAGTAGCAAATAATACGCGGCCTATGTGTTACATACATCGATAATATAATTAGCGCATTTTTTGACCCTGCCTATTGTTACCATACTATTGGCACCGCCACACCAAATATTTACTCCGTCCTCCGCCACTACTCCCCATTTAACATGTTGCCATCAAGAACCAGCTTACCTGCTTACTCATGATGCCATCGCTGGCACAACCTCCACTTTGGTAGCTCTCGGTTCTAGTTTCATTTCTCCTTTTGTTTTACTGCTATCCCCTCCTTTTTGATTGTCAATCTGTTAGGTTGCGCTCCCGCTCAAAACCTGCTCGACATTTTGCCTCCCCCACGATATGGTTAGATTTTCATTGAATGTGACTGTTGCTCACTCAATTTGATTTTGCTCGTATTTGTCATTAAAGCAAGGAGGAAGAGCTTACATTGATTCGGAGTTGTATTAGAGTCTCAGGAGTTGTGTGTCTATTTTTACCTTTAAGTTCAGAATAATCATTCTGAAGCAGGACTAGCAAAAGTGGGCCATATGTAGATCGATCCATTATTTTTTTATAAAGGATGCTTTATTACCTAAAAAACTAACATTACATCCGACTATGCATAATTAAGATGCACACAGCCGCACACGACTAGTCTCACAAGAAGATAAAAAAATAAAAAGTGACGCCAAGCATGATATACATCGGGATACTATATGGGTGCCTAAGAAGATGGAGGACCAATCCTAAGATTATGGGTAAAAATATCCCTCGCCGTGTATACAGATGCATCAGGGGATACGACCCTGACCTTGCATTTTCAGTAGATGGCAGCGACATGTTAACATGTAAATCTTTAAGCATTTGATGCCTCACCTAAACTGATGTTTATCACTATGAAGCATAGCTTGTTGACAAGGAGGTTGGCTGGTTGAGCTCTTAGTGAAACTCCAACGACTTCTCGCAAATGGATCTAGGTCGTCCAAGACAGTGGATTTAAAATAAAGAATTTAAATCGTTGGCCTTCTTCAGCTACGATATTTTTTCTCATTTTGTTGTATGGCGTGTTTGCGTAGGGTTCGCGCTGCCGAACGAGCATGAGAGACCATTTCGCCTTCACGACCGAGGTAAGTTCTTCTCATATTCTCTCGTACAACACCTACTCGCTTTTAGAGGTAAACTACTCCTTCACATCATCCACTACTCCTCCTTGAGCCTCCTGGTGAAGTGTTCTTGTCGACGCCTGCGGTGGCCATGGCCTCCTGCACCTTGGTGCGGTGGTAGGATATAGTTGGCCTCTAGGCTGCCCAGATACGGCGATAGGGATACGGATACTGATACGAAGATAAGTCAATTTTTCAAAAAATGTTGATACGGGGATACGTTTATAATAACCGATCTAAGAAAATAGGAGAAATATTTTTATAAAATAGGGTAGTTTAGTAGCATTAATAAGATGATAGAAATCTTTCTTCAGACGCCTCAACTTTGATATAAAGCTGCCAAACATAGGACGGGTCGCATTTGAACACGATGTGATTCCTTCTAGGATATTTTGAGCAAATATGGTTAAATCCTTTCATAGCTTTCTTTATATTCATGAGTTCTTTAGTTGCATCTGAATCCACCTACAGGATCCAGCGTACACCCGTATGGCTTTATGATGTCTACGTGAATTTACAAATGGTTGTTTCATGTATCATAGAGGAATCCGTGATGTTCTTACAGTTGCCCGAATTATTTTTATTTTTTGAAAAATATACGTGTTCTTAGGTATCCGTAAGTATCCTTGTATCGGATACGCGGATACTCCCGATATGTCACTTTTTCAAAGTATCGGTGCATCCTAGGTTGGCCTAGCTCACAGGAGGACATCTACCTCTAGGAGATGATGTTGTCTGCTCAGCAGCACGGTCACGTCAGCACGACGGGATATACTATTGCATTTGGCGGATGGAGAAGGGCAATAGTCGTGGGGAAAAACCATGAACGTGCCGTGTTCGGGTAAGTCCATGCAGCGGGCATACGGTAAACATCAACTGCCTCAGAAGGGGGGTGGCACCAATTTATGGAGAAGAATGACGACCATTTCTATATAGATTTTACCAATCTTAGCGATATATGGAATTAATGTTTTTCATTTGTGCTATCGTAGCATTTCGTGTGCTCCAACGGAACCATTGTACTTTGTCCATTACATGTAGAAAGATTCTTAGTATGTGGAAGCAAGTTAACACAATGGACCAATATCCTGTACCTCGTAGGAACAAATCAATCCCAGGAATAACATCAAATTTTATTTTGGTAGCTAGTTCCTCCCATGTGGACGTTCTGCACGTTGTACTAGTGGCGGAGCCAACAGGGTGGAAGGGTGGGGCGGGGACCACCCTAAGATTTGGCCCAGCCCATATGTCTTATATAGAAAACAAGAAAAAATAAGAAAATCCCAATCCAAATTAGGCCTGCCCCACCCTAGCAAAATGGGCTGGATTTGTACTCAAATGTAGGTTACAAAGATTTCATATTAGCTTTCCTGCATTACTTTATGTAAAAAAAAGTACTCCCTCCGTTTTTATTTACCATCTATTCTGAGTTTAGTCAAAGTTAAACATTTTTAAGTTTGACTAAATATGTAGAAACCATATTAACATGTAAAATACAATATTCGTATTACTAGAACCACCATAAGATGTATTTTCATATTATATAGACTAGCAGAATGCCCGTGCTTCGCTACGGAGTAAACGGAAGTTAATATCTTTCAGATGTCGGTATATACCTAAGAGCAGGGCCAGCGCAGTATACAATTTCTGCACGTGCAAGTAAAAGCACCTTTGGCGTTGGAGATTTTTTACCAGTAGCATGTAGCCTTTTTATCAATTCTGTGCAAACTACATATTGATGCTCTAGAAAAGCTCAAGCTTGAAACATCAGAGAGGGAAAAGAAGGGAAGGCAAGACATGTCAGGGCGTTAGAAAATTCAAACCTAGGCTTGAGAAAAAATCAGAAGCTAGCTAAACTCATAACAGAACTACGTCAATGAGATTTATTTCAGAATAGAGTTTGATGCGAATACATCAATGTTAATAATACAAGATTCAACATAAGGTTCTAACTTTGACGGAAAATAAGCTCAAATCTTTAGCATTTTGAACACAGAAAAATGAGCTAGTCTCTAGTCTAGTCTGTGATTCCAAAAGGTTTTCTTGATTCACTTAATGTTGAGAAAATTGTAATCAGAAATAAATTGGGTACATAACCCTTTCAGAACTCCCAAAAAAACAGAATATGAACAGATACCATGAATCAACAGAAAAATTACATGTACAGCAATTGCTTTAAGTTTGTCATAGTCCCAAACAACTGAAATCTACATAGTCAGAAACTGAACTAAAGTTAGTCATGTATCTGCTTGTACAGTACATTTTGTAAGAAACTAATTGCAAATCTGCAGCTCTAGCTATCTTTCCCAAAGGTTGAGAATCCTGAGTATGAAGCTAAGAAGAATATAAAGAAATGCATTACGTCAGCTCCTTCATTCCAGTTCTTCTGAAAACATAATAGATAGCACCATCTGCCGTTTCACGGTGAAGTTCCAGAGTAGCACGACCAGTGCGGGGGCGTGGCCACTGAGCAAGTAGTAGGTGCACAGGTTAACGGGACAACCCCCATCGCCACGCTTCAATTCTAGATCAGCCGAAAATGATGCGCTGCAATAAATTATGGAAAGCTAATGTATATCTAAACTTGAGACATTAAGAGAAATGTATTTCAAATATTCAGCTACCTATTCTAAACACTGGGCAACACACAAATGCCAAGTTTGTGCGGAACTCAAATGGAAACTATCCCTGAACCAAATTAAAGTTGGACACTGCATGATTTCCTAAGCAAGCGCATGAATCAACAAACAGTTGAGCAGATAAAGCATCCCAAACCATGTAATGGGATGAACTGTCACACCGTGTGATATCCCCATCTACCTCAAATTCGTCCTCTTCAGCATCATACACCACTACTTCCCCTACTGAAAAACATGACACTAATCAACATACCAAAACAGGAATGGGAGAAAAACATGACTGAATTTTGAAAAATATCTCTACAAAGCATCCAAATGAAATGAACGGGGTTTAGCAGAAGCATCAAGATGGAATTGAACATGTTTATGTTCCATTTTAGTTTGGACAAGAAAAAAACTGATCCCAAAATATCATGTTGCATTAGGATCTCATCCAACTGAAATGAACATTTAACGCAAGCATCAAGCTGGAACTGAACATATTTATGTTTCATTTTAGTTTGGACATTGACAAAACTGACCCCAAAAAATCATGCTGCATTATGTCCTTAAGTAGTCATGGACAATGTTCTTCCAACAGAGATTACACCATTTCAACATAGCTATCTAAATTGATTGTTCCGTTCAGACTACCGGCATCAAACAAAATCAATCTTGCTTTGCAAATTACACTACCTGCTATAGCTCTTGTGAGTAGCAAAGAGATTTTTCGATCAGCTGAACCGAGTGTACGCCGACACTGGGTTGGGGCTTTGCCAAGTGAAAAAGGACCGAAGAGTTCTAAACCTCCCATTCATGTCGGCTCTGCCTTCATCAAGAGTACTTGTATAGCCAAAAGCGGTGGCATTAAGAATAAATCTACATGAGTATATGGTTTGATCAGTAGAGTAGCTGCTCATTTGTTGTACTTAATGTGTTTACCACCCCTAAACTACTCAAACGGCAGGTATTTTTTTTATGAGTTTGCTCATATGGAAACATGATGATGAGATGGATGAGGAGATAAAATAACATTTACCTCTGCTATGTACTCCGGAAGCTGTTCAATGGCATCATTCACCTGGAAGATCATATGCCCAAACACTCGCAATCAGCTATTTCATCCCTACAAAGAAACATGCAGAGAACACAATCAAATCAAGAACATCAACACATGAGCCACTGTAGAAAACATAATATAAATTCATTCACCTATTATTTTAAGCAAGAAGGTCCATAAAGTAGAGGTATCGTGTATATCTCGTATGGCACAGCTTTTCGACCATTGATTAATCAGTTGTAGGTCCCTTCCACAAATGCTTGCTCAAGCTCGCTCAACTGCATATTTGATGCAAGGATAGTCTAGGGCTCTCATAGGATGGAGTACCAGTTCAGGGTAGAATTCAGCTATTTTGTTCTCAACCATCTACCTGTGTGATATCCCCATCTACCTCAAATTCGTCCTCTTCAGCATCATACACCATTACTTCCCCTACTGAAAAACATGACACTAATCAACATACCAAAACAGGAATGGGAGAAAAACATGACTGAATTTTGAAAAATATCTCTACAAAGCATCCAAATGAAATGAACGGGGTTTAGCAGAAGCATCAAGATGGAATTGAACATGTTTATGTTCCATTTTAGTTTGGACAGTAAAAAAAACTGATCCCAAAATATCATGTTGCATTAGGATCTCATCCAACTGAAATGAACATTTAACGCAAGCATCAAGCTGGAACTGAACATATTTATGTTTCATTTTAGTTTGGACACTGACAAAACTGACCCCAAAAAATCATGCTGCATTATGTCCTTAAGTAGTCATGGACAATGTTCTTCCAACAGAGATTACACCATTTCAACATAGCTATCTAAATTGATTGTTCCGTTCAGACTACCGACATCAAACAAAATCAATCTTGCTTTGCAAATTACACTACCTGCTATAGCTCTTGTGAGTAGCAAAGAGATTTTTCGATCAGCTGAACCGAGTGTACGCCGACACTGGGTTGGGGCTTTGCCAAGTGAAAAAGGACCGAAGAGTTCTAAACCTCCCATTCATATCGGCTCTGCCTTCATCAAGAGTACTTGTATAGCCAAAAGCGGTGGCATTAAGAATAAATCTACATGAGTATATGGTTTGATCAGTAGAGTAGCTGCTCATTTGTTGTACTTAATGTGTTTACCACCCCTAAACTACTCAAACGGCAGGTTTTTTTTTATGAGTTTGCTCATATGGAAACATGATGATGAGACGGATGAGGAGATAAAATAACATTTACCTCTGCTATGTACTCCGGAAGCTGTTCAATGGCATCATTCACCTGGAAGATCATATGCCCAAACACTCGCAATCAGCTATTTCATCCCTACAAAGAAACATGTAGAGAACACAATCAAATCAAGAACATCGACACATGAGCCACTGTAGAAAACATAATATAAATTCATTCACCTATTATTTTAAGCAAGAAGGTCCATAAAGTAGAGGTATCAGGTATATCTCGTATGCCACAGCTTTTCGACCATTGATTAATCAGTTGTAGGTCCCTTCCACAAAGGCTTGCTCAAGCTCGCTCAACTGCATATTTGATGCAAGGATAGTCTAGGGCTCTCATAGGATGAAGTACCAGTTCAGGGTAGAATTCAGCTATTTTGTTCTCAACCAGCAGCCTCACGAGAGTAAGCCCCAAAACTGGGTGAACAATCACATTAGTCTAGTGAGCGTGGGATTATGCCTCTGAGTGGGATTCGACAAACATTAGCTTAGCAAATATAGTATTCCAAATAGAATATTTATGTGGAAATTTCCGTCTTTTAGCTAGACGTAATTCAATGCAAATAATAATCCAATGTGCAGAAATCTTAAATTTGTCTGTAAATAAGAAATATGTAATATCTTAATTCCAAGAAAATTCTAAAAAGGTCCACCGATAGACACAGTCTAGAAATTAATACATCTACCTATCAATATAAAATCAATACAAGTTCAAATTAGAAGATTATTTAGTACTCAGACGAACAAAATCATCATATTGTCTTCCACTGAACATTAGATTATTCAGTACACACCAGTACATGAGTCATGAGGACATTAGTTGCCCTTTCTTGCAAGCACACATACGCATAGTGAAGGCACATACACATCATGAGAAGCATGCTCGCCTCGTCCGGATGTTTTCTGCAGTTGTAAGCAACAATAGCTCGCATTGGCAATTTCACTAAAGTAATTCCACAAACAGTTGGTAGGCACTGATCGACTCCTAGGACAAAGTATAACTTGATGTGAAATCTGCTACAGAGCCAGCGAATAGCTACAGGGATCAGCTGTGCAGACTCACTCACCGTTTTTCCATTGGTGGTGGCGACCGTGAAGTCGTTGCCCTGATCTTGGTACCTCGCAGTCAACTCACGCCTCGCCGGGATTCTCCAGCCACGCCTTCGACCCCACGATGATGCTGAACGGAGTCCCCTGTCGACCCAAAAAAAAAAGAGAAACATGTCAGCTGGACGAAGAATGACGGCGCTGGCGGTTGCTCTTATGGGTAGGAGTGCCAAGTGCAGACCCTTGTCTGCGGAATCACGCGGGGAGGTGGCGGTGGTGGCCGGCCACACCGTGCGAGGGGCACGATCCAGAGGCAGGGCACAACTTAGGCGCAGCGTGGGCCGCAGTGAAGTCGACGATGTGGGCAGGGGACGGGAAGCTGGCATGCAGATGCAGGGCGTTGGGCAGGCGGTGGCCACTGGGTGGGCGAGTCGCAGTAGCGATGGGTTGGGTGACTCGGCGGCAGGGGATTATTAGGCGGACACACGGGCGAGCATGGTGAGTTTCCCGCACGCGGTGGAGGAGGTCAGGAGCGGCGATGCTCGCGCGGTGGAGGGCGGCTGGGAAGGGCGCTCGCATGATTGGGGCGGCCGAAGGGGAGTAGTTGCAAGATATTGACCACAAAAAACGCGGATAAGCTGTTACATATTGCGTTGAGATAAATCATCTTGGTAGGATAAAGACGTGGGGAGGGGGTATTATTGTCCATCCTGAAAATGTGACACCAGGCATTCACCAGTTTGCTCTTAATAGTAGAGATTTGGTATTGTGATTCTTGCTACATTTTACTGCTTATTTGGTTAAACTTTGAAAGTTTTAACTTTGACTAAACGCAAAATGCAGGGTAAATAAAAACAGAGGAGATATGTATTGTTGAATACACCAAACGATGCAAATGTATTCTAGACAAGCGTTGTAGATAATCAATGTATGTAAATAATATTTTGTGCTGATTATTACTACGATTGATACTATTTTGTGTTGATTATTACTATGATTGATACTATTATAATACGGTACAAACCAATGCATATATTGCCAACATAGTACCGAACCCAACTTACAATACCAGTTTGCCGGCAGTTCAGTTTATACTCTGAAACTTTATATAAACACACTTATCTAATCATACACTAGAAACAGCTAATAAGATATGTATTCGAGTGTATTCTTTAGAGACATGTATGATGTATTTAGGATGTTAAAATATACATGAACATACACACATATACACTATATAAGTTATACAATTGTCAGTAAAACAATAATGGAAACTTTTCTTGAAACATGCGATCTAAATTTCAGACACCACATATATTTAGATAATATAAATTACAATGGTATAACAAAGAACAATATAATTTATTAGCAACATTATATGTTGTTAACTAGGGAACTAGTAGATCAAAAATTATACTTGTTCGGATTGTAGTATGAGAAAATGAAGTCATAAAGAAGTGTAAAATTTTAGTATAACAATATTTATTCTAGTTCACCAGGGTCCAAATATGTAGACTGTATTGTCCATGTTGGGTCAAAATATGTCGGGCTGCCCATTTGGCACGTGTTTCCCTATGTCCACCTAGCATTTAGGGAAGTGTGCATGCCGTGTGGAGGTAGATCTCTTCTCCCCTTTCCCCTTTCTTAACCTCTCGTATGATCTGTCGTCGATTTTGATTTGGCAAATGTGTCAAATCTGGGCTCTACGTCATGCTAATTCAGGGTGAAATTAGAATTTGGGCCCCACCTAGACAATATCATAGACGAGTATGGCACGATAGTCTATGAAAACAAGGAGTAGGAAGTTATCAATGGCTGGGAGGACAACTCGCTTGCAGCAAAAGGGATGAAGGAAGGAAAAGATGGAATAATGTGGACAAATGATAAAACAAAGAGGTTTGAAGCGCAAAAAGGAATTCTGATTGTGAATTCCAATCTTGATGTTCCACCACTTTGATCCATCCTATGGAAAATAGCATTCCAAAATTTCCGATGCTCCACCAGCACCATCAATCTTGGGAGAGATAGCATTGTGATCATCACCCTTATCTACTAGACTCTCACCTCAATGTCTACTCCTTTGAATTTTGATGTTTCTTAAACCTAAAGTATTGTGAGCCAATAGTTTCATGCACCTATGCATCGGATACGATTGCACCTTGTTTTGAGATGCTTCAGCGAACTTCTGCGCATTAGATTTACATGGCTAAACTTCAAAATATTGTTGCATTGCGTCAACCTGGGATGTTCTGGAAAGAAGCATGTGGTTTGCTTGCTATTTCCTATTTTCCAGGTGTTCCCCTTTGTGGCCGAACATGTTGAGGACCACCTTTCTCTTGGGTTCCATGATTTATGAAAGTTAGCTTTTGTTCTATCGAGTCTATATATAGAACTGTCATCCACACGAGAAGTCGAGACCAATAGTGAAATGGTGGCCTGCTTGTGATTTATATATCTTGTGGTTCCGAGCATTTTCTTCTAACTCCGAGCTCATCGTCAGCCGTTGCTCATTAGGATTGCTAGCATTGTACCGTCCTGCAGCTTTCTTTCAGTACATAAGTCCTCTTTAAGTTGTCAGCAATTGAATCAACATAGTTGTTTGGCCATGCACTAACCAACTCTAGGTTTTCTCCAATGTGCCAATTGGTCCTCAAGCTTCGTGTTCTCTTCCACTTCACTACTTACTATTGTCGCTGCTTTCTTTAGTTTGTAGTTAGTATTTCAAATAACTTTGCCTCCCCCCTTTAACTCGCAGAATGCAGGTGCACGCCCTCCCTCGACAAGCGTCGCCGCTCTGACTCGCCTCTTGTTGCCGCCAACCGCCCATTGTGCCCCAACGTGAACGCACCCCATAGCTGCAGGGAAACCCCGCGGCCAGAATGAGCAGGATCTCACGGGGGTCGTCAATCTTCATGGTGGATGGCGGCCTGCATAAGGGACGACTGGAGTGGACGGATGACCAGGATTGTCCGTGTGCGTCGGGCAAAACGCTAGAGGCTTTGTCGTGATATCGCCGTTCCGGGCGCAACTCTTCCTGGCCAGCGCAACAGTTCTAGAAATTCAGAAGTTGTGGAGCGCGCTCCTCGTCCTGGCTCTACCGCCGGTCTGGTCAACCTCATCTAGCGTCACCACCGACTCCCACATAAAAAAGAGTTTTTATTCCTTTATTCTACAATCGTTATTTTTTTTCATGTAGACCAAAATAGAGGGGAAATTTAATTTGGCTCCTGGGTGTATATGCTCCTCCCTCCATGCAAAAACATATTTCTGATGTCAACAAGTTCCAATAAAAGAATTTGCATTTACATCTCGATGATCTACGTCAGTTCGTACAATTTCACGAAAAATAGGTATTTGTTATGCTCGATGTAACAAAGATAAAACATGTTAAAAAATGATTTTTTAGCACAAAATTTTGTCGTTTTCACACAGCCCAAACTACAAGTCGTTTTTTCATGAAAACTTTATGCGCATAGCATATGAAGACATATACATGAATTTTTAATTAAATATGCATTTCAAAATAAAGAAAGCATATGCACCCAAAAAATCACTTCCAAAATAGAGCAGCGTTTTTGCCCAAACTTTCTCACAAAGTTTCCGAAACATAATGATTGATATTTTCTGAACTTTAATCCCCACGTGAACCTGCTCCTCCATAAACTTTAGTAACATCTCAATCGATCATACTATCCATCTATTATTTCATCGCCGCACTAACAACCAGCTTTCCTCTCTCTGAGTCATCCTCCATCGACTGACATAAAACCAGTCGCATATATCGAGCAAGAAGCCTGCATGAACTCGGAGCGTTGCCTAGTCCTCTCCCATCAGCCATGGCTCAGGTACCATCGGAGAGTGCTCAAGAAAGTGCCACCAACAGTCCATCAGAAGATCATGTTCCACCCAAAGAAGGCCAGCTCAAAGATTTCATGTCCACACTTCCAGCAAGAGAAGGGTGGTCACAGCTGCTGATCCAATACAACAAGTACTGGTTCCGGCCTCAGATGCTAGAGAAGATCCTGCAAGTCCATGACTCCTACAAGCCCGCGCCGGCGACATCATCCTCGCCACGCAGCCCAAGTGCGGCACCACCTGGCTCAAGGCCCTCGCCTTCGCCATTACCAACCGTTCCCGCTACAGCTTCACCGACCACCCGCTCCTCACCCGCAACCCTCAGCACGTCGTGCCGTTCATCGAGATCCCCGGCCTCGGCATGGATCATGCCGACATCGAGACGCTTACTTCTCCGAGGCTTCTCGCGACACACATGCCCATGTTGTTGCTCCCACGGGGCACGCCGAGCTCGCGTCGATGCCGAATCGTGTACCTCTGCCGGGACCCCAAAGATGCCCAGGTGTCTAGACTGCACTTCGAAAGCAGGGCTGTCCAGGGTACTCCATTCTGCTAAGGCTCACCCGGTGTAGAATACTAGGCAACTATGCCATGTTCCTGTAGAAACCATGCAAACGGTCCAAGAACTTGGCCATATGGGGCGGTCATACCTTACTATTTTAATCTTTAAGCTATGATGATTTTCTACTTCATCCTTAAATATCTTAAATTTATCCAATGCTTCTGAACGCTCTTTAATTGGATAAATATAACCATAACTTAAATAATCACCCGTGAATGTTATGAAAGAAGCATAGCCATGCACAGATTTCACAGAAAACGGACCGCATATATCCATATGAATTATTTCTAAAACTCATGTGCTTCTTTTGACGCCCTTCTGTTATCACCAGAATTTGACCGGATCAGAGGTGGGCCGTGATTAAGATGGGCTTGAAGAATATACATGAAAGATATACATGAATCGGCCTTGTATACAAAGTTTGGGCTAGTTTACCCGTGTATCTGTAAATATAGTAGGATACGTGTCGGTTAGATAGAATTTGGCTCGTGCACGGTTGGGATTATTCCCACGTTAGAAAGTCCACGGACTATAAATATGTATCTAGGGTTATTGAGAAAAACAACAATCACGTTCATCACAAACCAATCTAGGCGCATCGTCAACCCCTTATTTCGAGGGTTTCTTCCGGGTAAGCATCATGCTGCCTAGATCGCATCTTGCGATCTAGGCAGTACACGTTTATTCGCTGTTCATGCGTTGCTCGTGCTGAAGCCTTGTTGATGGCGAGCAACGTAGTTATCATAGATGTGTTAGAGTTAGCATTGTTTCATCGTATCACATGCTTTCGCCCATGCGACCCTTAGACGTCTAGCCGCCCTTACACCTATCTTAGGTGTAAGGGCGGCACCTCGCTTGATCATTATTTAGTAGATCCGATCCGTTATGATTGCTCCTTATTCTTCAAGGATTAGTTTAATATCTGCATAGTTAGGCCTTGCAAACGGGTTGAATGATCCAGTAGCACGTAGGGTGTAGTCTGCTAGCCCTAGATGAGATGTTCCGGGGATCAACTTCATGTTGGTTTTTAGGCCTTGTCTAGGATCGGTTTATTATCACCGTGCGTGGCTGCCAGGCTCAATCACGCGTAGGATGTTCCGATTATGTGGTGAAAACCCTAAATCGTCGTAGGTCGTTTTAGCTTTATACTGATCAAGCAGGACCACCATTGATCGTATACCTCATACGAATCATGGGTGGATCGGCTCTTTGAGCCGATTCACAGGACAACCTGAGAGCCGATCGAGGCTCGTATTTAATGTTTACGTGTATGCCATGCAGGAAACTAAGCGAAGCAAATCCATCACCTTCCTGACCAGGTATAGGTCAGGTGGCACGCCCTTGCAGCAGCATCGGACGTGCGTGCCGAGGCTTTGCGGGCCGTCGCTCGAGGGACCAGGGCCAGCCGCAGTCCTGGGAGCCTCCCGGCTCTACTGTGTTGCCCGTCGCTACTCGCCGGTGGGTTTCTGACCGCAACACATTCTGGCACGCCCGGTGGGACAGTCTTCGACATCAACCGCATCGCCATCTACATCTGAGATGGCGGAAGGTACTCCAGTCACGTACAAAGATCTGACTGAGGAGCTCAACAAGAAGTATGACGAGGTCAAAGCTATCCTCGAAGCCGACCTCATCGGCTCTTTCCAGAGAACCCGCTCACACGGCATTAGGTGGAAGGGGTTCTCACCCGAAGGCGCGCTCGATGGAGTGGACCTGTCCGCCCTTCGGAAGAACGCACCTGTGCTCTCGCGTCGGAGATTAATTTCGTGGTGGCTCATTCGCTGCACCGCCATTCCGAGAGCCTGGTGAACACTTTGGAGCGTGTCGCCCTACGGGTGATCCAGGAAATCGTGAGGCATCAGAACTCTCCGTCAGGACCTGCTCTAGGGACTCACCAAGGTGAGACACCACTCCAGTCCCGACCGCCGCTGCCATTCGCGTTGGCAGCACCAGAAGTGCCGAGTTCACCGTCATACGTCGTCTACAAGATCGGTGGTGACCCTAATGATTACCAGTTCTTGTATGAGGCGCCTAAGGAGATCCCTCACGGGTACACGTGCACATACGTGCCAGACTGCAGTAACTGGGCACTCACGAACCAGACTGCAACAGCAGGGACTTCTGGAACAGCAGGAGGAACTTCGGGAACGGATCTTGAGAAGCAGACGTGGCTAGCTAAGTATGCCACTCCGACGAACCTCCGTAGCTCAACTCCCGCGGTTGGCTCGGAGCTTGAGAAGCAAGCGTGGCTGGCTAAGTATGCCACTCCGGCGAATCTTCCGAGTTCGACTCCCGCAGCCAGCACCGCGGATCGATCGCACAATCTTGAGAGACCAGTTCGGTATGGTGCCGAAAAGGAGGGCAATCGGCTATTCCAAGCCGTACCCCAACGAGTACGATTTGATCCCACTACCACCCAAATATCGGCTCCCTGAATTTTCCAAGTTTAGTGGATCAGATGGCTCCAGCTCAATCGAGCATGTGAGCCGATATTTGGCACAGCTGGGCACGATCTCAGCATCAGATGAACTACGCGTGAGGTTCTTCGCACGACCCTCACAGGATCGGCTTTCGGGTGGTACACATCGCTGCCACCGTACTCAATCCGGACTTGGAAGCAGCTTGGAAGAACGAGCTCCACATGCAGTATCACTCGTAGGCTTCCAAGGCCGGCATTGCCGATCTAGCACAAGTACGACGAGCGCGGAGAAACAAGTGTCGAATACATCCAGCGCTTCAGGACCGTTAGGAACCGATGCTATTCGGCTCGTGTGACCGAAAAAGAAGCAGCCGAGTTGGCGGTGGTGGGTCTCGCATCACCGATCAAGGATGTGGCCTCCCAAGCAGTACTACCCTTCACCGGCGCATATGGTGCGTAAGCTGTCGTTATATGAACAGCCGCCACCCGGAGGTGTAACAGGATAAATTCAAGCGTGCGGTGGTCCTGGTTGAGGCAGATGAAGATGAAGGCTCGCGGGAGATCAAGAGGTAGCAAGTGGCTGAATGGACTCTGGGGCAAGCCCCGTATCCCGCAAATGGGTTAAGCCACAAGGTCCTCCAAGAGGGTTTGACTTCGACGTGACCAAGGCCGAGCAAATTTTCGACCTCTTACTTAAGGAGAAGCAGCTAAAGGTACCCGAAGGCCACAAAATCCCCACGGCGCAGGAGCTGAACGGAAAGCCATACTGCAAGTGGCATAACACGTTCACCCATACCACCAACGACTGCAGGGTGTGGCGTCAGCAGATCCAAATGGCGATAGAACAAGGCCGTCTAATCTTCAGCCAGTACGCCATGAAAGTCGACACACACCCTTTCCCCGCCGTTCACATGGTGGAGTGCACTTACCCTGGGAGGTGCCAGCAAGGTTTCTCGTTCAACATCAATATGGTAGGACCTGGGCACCACCCTGGTAAGGACAGAGATGAGGGCAGCTGCTCTCATAACAAGGACAAAGAGGAAGCCGTTCCACGCGACCGGCTCCGGTACGATGGCAAGCGCTACATCACAGAGGGAGAAGTGAAGAATGTGAGATATCAGCGACCTCTCTCTGATCAACTCCTCAACAAATACGTGAGCCAATACGACCAACGCCGACGGTACGACAACGATGACGAAAGAGATCGTCTGGCTAGCAGGGACGCCAGGAGACATCGTCGGCATGATCGCAACGAGGAGAGATATGAGCGCCACGCCAAGGAAAAGTCAAGAGAGCAAGACGACGTGGATAGGCACTCGGGACCTGTCTCTTCTTCGACACCGCTGGGATTCAGGAATGAGCCGATTGCCTACAATCGGCAACCGCCCGTAATGTAGACGGAAGAAGAAGGATGCAGTGTGACGTGTCCGTGTTCAAACGTCTAGGGCCTCTCCCGCCTCGGAACAAGCACGCTGAGTCCTCTCGGGTGGAAGATCTCGAGGAGTTAGAAGACGATGATGATGAAGAAGAAGATAAGTACCACCGGCCAAGGTGGTGCCCTGATGGACTCAGCCGTTCCCAAAAGCGTAGGGTTCAGCGACTACGTGGTTTGGAGGAAGCCGAAGGTTATACCCGCACACGTTAAGGAAGGCGCGGCCTGATCCGGCCGCGAAAATTCAGCGAACTCGGATGAAGAAGGTCGGCCACAAAAGAAAGAGTGGCGCCCCGGACAAAGGAAAGCCGATGATGAGACATCGGCCGGCACAAACATGGTGTTCATCCTTCCGGCGGAGTTTAGTGCTCCAGGATTAGACGAAGCACCCGTGGCACAACTTGACCGCGGCCCACGGCCGCTTATCTTTGAGAAGCCACGAGAAAGAAGCTACGTACACCCGAAGGCCCCGTACTTGCGAGGTTATATCAATGGGCAGCCTCGTCAACAAGATGCTTGTGGACACCGGAGCGGCAATCAACATTATGCCATACTCCATGCTACGTCGGTTGGGACGCTCTAGCTCGGATCCGATCAAGACCAACGTTACACCGAGCGATTTCAACGGCCAAGCATCCGAAGCACAAGGTGTTCGAAAGTGGATCCGACCATAGGAAGAAAAACCATCCCTACGACGTTCTTTATTGTCGATAGCAAGAGCACCTATGTTGTCCTCGCTAGGGAGAGATTGGATCCACGCCAATCGTTGCATTCCATCCACGATGCACCAATGTTTAATACAAAGGGATGGAGATGAAGTAGAGGTCGTCCAAGCGCATGACTCAGCCGAGATTTCAACGGCCGGCATGAACGTTTGGGAGACGACAGGCCAAGAGCCACTCTCGTGCATCACTTTGGACGATCGCGAGCGCATCGATGTGACGAAGGACGGGGTGAGGCTGGTCTTATCCACCGGCCCGACCGTGTAACAAGAGCAAAATCTATGGACGTACGTGGCAAGGCCGATCCTTGTGATCGGCCCCAAAAAATAGAAAGGGATAATCTTGCCTCAAGCATGTCACGTGGTGATAGTAAAGCAAGACCAAGATGTAAACCTTCATTGAGCGATGCAATCAACATGGAGGCCGATTCCAGCAATCGGCCAAAATTATCCTCACCATACGTTCTGCTTGTGTTCAACGTCGATCTAACGGGCAACGGGTTTACGTCGGGTGATGAGCTGGAAGAAGTCAACATTAGTCCTAACGGAGCCGACGTTCAAGTACAGTGCCTTGGCTAACTACAGAGCCGATATCTGCAGCTACTCGACGTATTCGGCTCGGGGGCACTCTAATCAGATGAACATGTGCGATACATGTGCAGTGAAACATTGGGGGCCGATAGAAAAATCGGCCAGTAAAAAAAAATGTACACGCAAGTCACAGCCGATGCACAGACATTGACTTGAGAAAATATGCGAAGACAACAACATACAAGTAAAGCTGATGCACAGCCATCGACTTTAGTACAAATTACAGGATCTACCAGCTGCGTGTTCAAGGCGCGGTTTTCGGCCAAGTCGGTCTTCAGTTCAGCTTTGAGGCCTTCTGCTTCCTCGAGGGAGTGAACGATGAGAGCTTCCTTGGCTTCAATGAACTGTTTTGGTGCCCGAACTTTCTCTGCGAGGACCTCCAACCCTTTGCGCAAGGTCGCCAGTTCAACAGTGCTGTCAGATGTGTCAGTTTTGGCGTACAAGGCAGCCTTTTGCTCATTAAGCCGTTGGCATTTTGTCTCGCAATATCGGCTTTCAATGGAAAAAGAGGTGATCGGCTCTGGTGTTTCGCCGTTGGTTTGGCCAAGTTGGCCACCTTCTCAACTACACTCGTAGAAGTTGCTAGGGCCGCAGTGGCGGATGGCATGGGTACCTTCTCGACTTCCCCATTGGAGGTGTCATCAGTCTGCAAAGGGAGAGGTTAGCCGATGAGAACGACAAGGGGTCAACATGCCAAATGAGCCGAGGAGAGGACGGAGTTACATTTGATATCTCCTGGTTTAATGGAGAGGCTTGCGATTCCTTGCGAGCTCTCTTGATACATCGGCTCTCTGTGCGTAGGCTGCCCTGCCCTGCTCTAATGGGAGTTTGGGAAACGGCAGGTTCAGTGGCTGACCTTTTCTTGGAAGCCGACGGTGGCAAGTCTGGCTGACT
The DNA here is from genome assembly GCF_022539505.1 of Lolium rigidum. Classification (NCBI taxonomy): domain Eukaryota; kingdom Viridiplantae; phylum Streptophyta; class Magnoliopsida; order Poales; family Poaceae; genus Lolium; species Lolium rigidum. Next base: position 156,188,367 of record NC_061512.1, on the reverse strand, counting down.
CTGCGTGGTGGTTTTCTCAGAATTGCCCGAGCTCGAGTCTCTTCGATTGAACTGTGTGTTCTCACTAGAGTTTTCTTCAGTAGAGGTTTGTAGAAGAAATACAAGTATGCTGCAGAAGCCTAGGAGGATGGATGGAATCAGCCAAAGCGCGGGCGAAACTTACGTGCGACCTTTCTTCCCCTGTAGTAGGGCTTTGGTGTTTCAGGGTCTTCCTGGCAGCTACTTGCCCCACCGCTGTTCTCGCCTTGACTGGGGCTCGGGGGGCAGCTGACCTAGTAGACACTCTGCTTTTTGAAGCCGATTGGGGTGTCATCGGCTGGCCTTGCATCAAAACCTTCTTCAAAGGTGGTGAGTTGTTGCAGAAGGGGACCATCGGAGCTGCTGGGAGGAACCTGAAAGGGGAGCCGTCATCATCTACAGGGTCAGGACCGTCCTGTTGCTGCAAAAAGATAGAGCAAGGTTATAAAGGGAATTCTATTTGCCTCGCGTGAAATCAGATGGGCAGGACTCTCGGTAGAACGAGGGCCAAGACAGGGAGAATTCGGAAGAGAAGGATGGGCGGTAGAATGTGTGATACCTAGAAACTAATGATGGAACGAAGCATTAATTCAGATGTTTATTGTTGATTCTGGCGCTATGTTTGGACAGCGAGGAGCGGTTAAGGATTACCTTCAGGCCGGAGACCATAGCGTTGACATTGGATGATTCCGCCATTGGGTCCGTTGCAAGTGCAAACCTGCGCGATTGACATCTGAGGTTCGTATGGCCGTGGGTTGAATCTGTTCGAGCGGCGATTTGGGGATCTGAGTGTTGCTCTTTCGGATAAGTCGCAGGTTACCATTTGAATAGACAATAGAGCTGGCCTTGCTCGCGTTTTATTGCAAGGGCCGATGCGCTGCCATCGGCTCTTGGTGTGTTGACTTACTTTAACAATCGGCAAAACTGGAAAAAGGACGGAATCAGCTTAGAGATGTTTTCTTCATTAATAAAAGTGCTTTTACAGAGAGGAGCCGATTGCTAAAAGAAGAAAGAGTAAAAGAAAGGTCTATTGACCAATCTGCCACTACTACTACTAGTTTTATGCTGGTAGTCCTTGATCTACGAGCCGTTGCTGCCCTCGTCGTCGTCGCTGCCGCCGGCGCAGCTGCTGGTGGGCTCCTCGTCGCTGCTCCCGTAGCCCTATACGGGAGCCTCGTCCTCCTCGTCGTCGTCGGAGTCGTCGTCGTCCCACCAGGCGCGGGGGCGCTTCACCGGCGGGTAACCCTCGAGGGAGTCGTCGTCATCGTCTTCCTCCTCCTCCACTTCCTCGGAGAAGGTGTAATCGTCCCAGGAGAACGAGTCGTCCTCGCTCTCCGGTTCCAGTTCCCCATCAGCAAGGAACTGGAGGTCTTCATCTCCGCGGGTCAAGGATTGGTCGTCCTCGGACCAGATGGAGGAGGCGTGGTCCTCCTGGTCCCATTCCTCTGGGGCGTGCTCGTTGTGCGCCGCCATCTGAGCCGCCACCGGATCCCACTCTGGCGTGGGTTCGCGGGAGGAGGAGGAGGAGGAGAAGGTTTGGGAGGAGAGATCCGATGAGGCGGAGGAGGAAGAGGAGGAAGACATTGCTCGGAGATTGGGGTTTCTTGGTGCCGATGGCCAGAGCAGAGCAAGGGGATGAAGAAGCAAACTGCTCGGTGCGGTTAAATAAAAGGGATATAGTGGAGATTCAATGCCATAGCAGTTTCCGAGGAGGTGGTGCCCAAAGAAAAGAAAATTTTTGCCAGGTCACGCGGAGAAGTTGATAAGGCAAGACATCATGATGAAGGATACTACGACGGTTCTGCTCTGTAACGACATGACCCGACGAAGGAAAATCAGAGTGTTTTTGGAATTGGCATTTCCAAAACCAGGGGGGCATGTGTTATCACCAGAATTTGACCGGATCAGAGGTGGGCCGCGATTAAGATGGGCTTGAAGAATATACATGGAAGATATACATGAATCGGCCTTGTATACAAAGTTTGGGCTAGTTTGCCCGTGTATCCGTAAATATAGTAGGATACGTGTCGGTTAGATAGAATTTGGCTCGTGCACGGTTGGGATTATTCCCACGTTAGAAAGTCCACGGACTATAAATATGTATCTAGGGTTATTGAGAAAAACAACAATCACGTTCATCACAAACCAATCTAGGCGCATCGCCAACCCCTTATTTCGAGGGTTTCTTCCGGTAAGCATCATGCTGCCTAGATCGCATCTTGCGATCTAGGCAAGTACACGTTTATTCGTCGTTCATGCGTTGCTCGTGCTGAAGCCTTGTTGATGGCGAGCAACGTAGTTATCATAGATGTGTTAGGGTTAGCATTGTTTCATCGTATCACATGCTTTCGCCCATGCGACCCTTAGACGTCTAGCCGCCCTTACACCTATCTTAGGTGTAAGGGCGGCACCTCGCTTGATCATTATTTAGTAGATCCGATCCGTTATGATTGCTCCTTATTCTTCAAGGATTAGTTTAATATCTCGCATAGTTAGGCCTTGCAAACGGGTTGAAGGATCCAAGTAGCACGTAGGGTGTAGTCTGCTAGCCCTAGATGAGATGTTCCGGGGATCAACTTCATGTTGGTTTTTAGGCCTTGTCTAGGGTCGGTTTATTATCACCGTGTGTGGCTGCCAGGCTCAATCACGCGTAGGATGTTCCGATTATGTGGTGAAAACCCTAAATCGTCATAGGTCGTTTTAGCTTTATACTGATCAAGCAGGACCACCATTGATCGTATACCTCATACGAATCATGGGTAGATCGGCTCTTTGAGCTGATTCACAGGACAACCTGAGAGCCGATCGAGACTCGTATTTAATGTTTACGTGTATGCCATGCAGGAAACTAAGCGAAGCAAATCCATCACCTTCCTGACCAGGTATAGGTCAGGTGGCACGCCCTTGCACCAAAGCATCGGACGTGCGTGCCGAGGCTTTGCGGGCCGTCGCTCGAGGGACCAGGGCCAGCCGCAGTCCTGGGAGCCTCCCGGCTCTACTGTGTTGCCCGTCGCTGCTCGCCGGTGGGTTTCTGACCGCAACACCTTCTTAATGTTCTTTACAAACTTTCCTTTAATGCAATCGATGCATTGGTTTCAAATTCGAAAATTTCATAGGCAGCGGATTGATTCTTTTACTAGGCGTTCTATCCCCCCTCGAAATATGGTCTAAACGACAATGCCATAATTCCAAAGAGACTTTATCTATTCTCTTCCGCTTATTATTTTCATTAAGGGATGTGGAGGCATTCTCATTATTAGCGCTTAAAACATTCACATTCTCACAAATTGATAACAAATAAAGCTTGTCTTGTCTGAAGACAAGACCAACAATCTCATTATTAAATTTGATCTTACAATGACCATCACCAAAATGGCAAGCAAAACCATCATTATCTAAGCACGATACACTTATTAAGTTTCGATGCAAAGAGGGTACATAAACTACATCTACTAATAAAAGTAAAAAGTCATTTGCTAATATTAATGGGAGTTCTCCAATGGCTTCGACTTCAGCTTGGACGCCATTTGCAACTTTAATATATCTTTCTCCTCTTTGCATGGTCTGTCTCATACGGAATCCCTGTAATGAATTTGCAACATGAACAGTTGCACCTAAGTCAATCCACCAAGTAGATTTTGCATAACTTAAAAATAAGGATTCAACTACAAATGCAATTAAATCCTCACATTTCTTGCACAGGTGTTTCAGAGATGCCACCCAGTTTTTATGGTAGTGACCCTTTTCTTTGCACCACTTGCAAGTGTCCTTGGCCACCTCCTCATGCCGCTGGTGATCATGATGCTTTCCATGCGGCTTAGAAGAAGGAGGATTCCACTGAGGTTTCCCTTGTGGCTTGGAACTTTGAAAGTTCCTCTCCGTGGTTGGGCTTAGGTAATTGACAGAATCACAAGATTGGCCATTGATCCTCTCTTCTTCTTGCACACACATGGCAATCATCTTCTCAATGGCCCACTTTTCTGGCTGTGCATTGTATTTCACAACAAAGGTCTCAAATTCTTTTGGGAGTGAGGCAAAGATCAGATGGATGATGAACTGTTCTGGAAACTCCATCTCCATAGACTTCAGCTTGGAAGACATATTGCTCATCCTCAATATGTGATCCCTTACTCCACCACCAGTGTACTTTGTAGTGACAAGCTTTCTTATGAGAGTACTCGCATAGGCCTTGGAAGACCTAGTAAACTGACTCTTTACCTTTTTCAGGTACTCACTAGCGGTGTCACATTGTGGGATTTCTCCCCTTATAGCCTTAAAAATGGAGCTCTTGATCACCATCAAGCACTTTCCGTTTGACGAGTTCCACTTAGCACGATCAAGATCGTACTTCATTCTTATTGGTCCATGGTCATGAACTCTTTGTTGAAGTCAACTTCACTTTCTTTATCGTCCCTCACGGGGTCCTTAGGTTCTATGGGACAAGTGTCTATCAGTGCCAAGTCGAGGTCAAGCAAATTGATAACCCACAAGTATAGGGGATCGCAACAGTCTTCGAGGGAAGTAAAACCCAATTTATTGATTCGACACAAGGGGAGCCAAAGAATATTTGTAAGCCTTAACAGCGGAGTTGTCAATTCAGCCGCACTGGAAACAGACTTGCTCGCAAGAGTTTATCGACAGTAACAGTTTTATAGCAAGTAGCAGTAGTGAAATATCGACAGCAGTAGTAACAAAGACAACAAGTAGTGATTATAGTAAACAAGCAGGATTAAAATACCGTAGGCACAGGGATGGATGAACGGGCGTTGCATGGATGAGAGAAACTCATGTAACAATCAAGGTAGGGCATTTGCAGATAATAATAAAACGGTATCCAAGTACTAATCAATCAATAGGCATGTGTTCCATATTTAGTCGTACGTGCTCGCAATGAGAAACTTGCACAACATCTTTTGTCCTACCAAGCTCGGTGGCAGCCGGGCCTCTAGGGAATCTATTGGAAATTAAGGTACTCCTTTTAATAGAGCACCGGAGCAAAGCATTAACACTCCATGAACACATGTGATCCTCATATCACCGCCTTCCCCTCCGGTTGTCCCAATTTCTGTCACTTTGGGGCCTCGGGTTCCGGACAACAATACTTGTATACAACTTGCAGGTAAGATCATAAAGCAATGAATATCATCATGAATTGATAACATGTTCAGATCTGAGATCATGGCACTCGGGCCCTAGTGACAAGCATTAAGCATAACAAGTTGCAACAATATCATAAAAGTACCAATTACGGACACTAGGCACTATGCCCTAACAATCTTATGCTATTACATGACCAATCTCATCCAATCCCTACCATCCCCTTCAGCCTACAGCGGGGGAATTAATCACACATGGATGGGGGAAACATGGCTGGTCGATGGAGAGGCGTCGGTGGTGATGATGACGATGATCTCCTCCAATTCCCCGTCCCGGCGGAGTGCCAGAACGGAGTTTCTGGTCCCGAGACGGAGTTTCGCGATGGTGGCGGCGTTCTGGATGTCTTCTGGCGATTTCGTCTAACCCCTCTGTGCGTTTTTAGGTCGAAGACGTTAAGTAGTCGAAAAGGGGGCGTCGGAGGCTGGCCGAGGGGGCCACATAGGTGGGCGGCGCGCCCCCCCTCCAGGCCGCGCCGGCCTAGTGTGTGGGGGCCATGGGCCTCCCCCAGGCCTGCCCTTCTGGCTCCGTGAATCTTCTAGAAAAATAAGCCCTTCGACATTAATTCCGGGGATTTTCCCGAAAGTTGGATTTCTGCACAAAAACGAGACACCAGAGCAATTCTGGTGAAAACAACGTTAGTCCGTGTTAGTTGTATCCAAAATACACAAATTAGAGGCAAAACAATAGCAAAAGTGTTCGGGAAAGTAGATACGTTTTGGACGTATCAACTTCCCCCAAGCTTAGCTTATTGCTTGTCCTCAAGCAATTCGATTAACAACCGAGTGCGATAAAAGAACTTTCACGAACACATTTGTTCATATGATGTAAATATTCTCATGATATGGCAAGTACTTAAGCAATTCATAATAAGATACATGCAAATAAAATCATCTAATAGCTATGTCAATCATGGAAAAGGTACCAACAAATTAATAATAAGCATCATGAATCATGTCTATCAACAGGATTGCAATGTTCATAAAAGGATATGATAAAGTGGTATCTCGCTTGCCCGTATTTGTACAGCAAAACATAAATGCTCGGGCACCTTTGAAGTTCATGGAAAGACTGGAAGTAGAGATTATCAAAGATAAAAGTATCAAAGTTATACCACAGTTAATCACATTTTGGAACAAACATATTATACTAAGAATGACAGTTATGCTCTCAAGAAGGTGCTCAAAGAAAGGATGGAGACACAATGTAAAAGTAAAAGATTGACCCTTCGCAGAGGGAAGCAGGGATTAACATGTGCTAGAGCTTTTCATTTGTAAAACAGGAGTAAAATTATTTTGAGAGGTGTTTGTTGTTGTCAACGAATGATAGTGGGTACTCTAACTACCTCGTCAACCGGACTTTCAAGAGCGGCTCCCATGAAGGACGTTATCTCTACCAAGCAAGGTAAATCATCCCTCTTCTCTTTTGTTTACACACGTACTTTAGTTTTATTATGGATGACACTCCCCCAACCTTTTCTTACACAAGCCATGGCTAACCGAATCCTCGGGTGCCTTCCATCAATCACATACCATGGAGGAGTGTCTATTTGCAATTTAAGTTGCTTACTCGATAAATCGAGGCAAAACATGTGAAGAGAATTATTAATGAAAGTTGATTAATTGGGGTCGGGAACCCCGTTGCCGACTCTTTTTGCAAAATTATTGGATAAGCGGATGTGCCACTAGTCCATTATGAAAGTCTGTCAGGAGTAAATGACAAGATTGAAAGATAAACACCACATATTTCCTCATGAGCTATAAAACATCAACACAAATTAGAAGTATTTTGAAGGTTTAAAGGTAGTGATACGTCTCTAACGTATCTATAATTTCTTATGTTCCATGCTACTTTTATGATGATACTCACATGTTTTATACACATTATATGTCGTTTTTATGCGTTTTCCGGAACTAACCTATTAACGAGATGCCGAAGGGCCGATTGCTGTTCTCGCTGTTTTTGGTTTCAGAAATCCTAGTAAGGAAATATTCTCGGAATCGGACGAAATCAACGCCCAACATCTTAGAATTCCACGAAGCTTCCAGAACACCCGAGAGCCACCAGAGGGGGGCCACCAGACGCTAGGGCGGCGCGGCCCAAGGGGGGGGTGGCGCCCACCTATTGTGTGGCGCCCCCGTCAGCATTCCGACTCCGCCTCTTCGCCTATTTAAAGGTCCCTGACCTAAAACCTCGATACGGAAAAAGCCACGGTACGAGAAACCTTCCAGAGCCGCCGCCATCGCGAAGCCAAGATCTGGGGGACAGAGTCTCCGTTCCGGCACGCCGCCGGGACGGGGAAGTGCCCCGGAAGGCTCCTCCATCGACATCACCGCCATCTTCATCAACGCTGTTGTCTCCCATGAGGAGGGAGTAGTTCTCCATCGAGGCTAAGGGTTGTACCGGTAGCTATGTGGTTAATCTCTCTCCTATGTACTTCAATACAATGATCTCATGAGTTGCCTTACATGATTGAGATTCATATGAGTTTTGTATCACTATTCATCTATGTGTTACTCTAGTGATGTTATTAAAGTAGTCTATTCCTCCTCCACAGTGTAAAGGTGACAGTGTGTGCATCATGTAGTACTTGGCATAGGTTATGATTGTAATCTCTTGTAGATTATGAAGTTAATTATTGCTATGATAGTATTGATGTGATCTATTCCTCCTTCATAGTGTGATGGTGACAAGTGTGCATGCTATGTTAGTACTTGGTGTAATTGCAATGATCTATCATGCACTCTAAGGTTATTTAAATATGAACATCGAATGTTATGGAGCTTGTTAACTCCGGCATTGAGGTGCTCTTGTAGCCCTACGCAATTAGTGGTGTTCATCATCCAACAAAAAAGTGTAGAGTGGTTTTATTATGTGATCAATGTTGAGAGTGTCCACTAGTGAAAGTATGATCCCTAGGCCTTGCTTCTAAGCATCGAAACTCCGTTTATTTCATCGTTCTGTTGCATGTTTACTCGCTGCCATATTTTATTCAGATTGCTAGTACCACTCATATACATCCATATTACTTGTATTTCACTATCTCTTCGCCGAACTAGTGCACCTATACATCTGACAAGTGTATTAGGTGTATTGGGGACACAAGAGACTTCTTGCATTGTGATCGCAGGGTTGCTTGAGAGGGATATCTTTGACCTCTTCCTCCCTGAGTTCGATAAACCTTGGGTGATCCACTTAAGGGAAACTTGCTGCTGTTCTACAAACCTCTGCTCTTGGAGGCCCAACACTGTCTACAATAATAGAAGCACCCGTAGACATCAAGCACTTTTCTGGCGCCGTTGCCGGGGAGGAAAGGTAAAAGGCACTCATACTCCGGTCCCAGGTAACTGAGTACTTTTCTGTTGCCGTTGTGTGTGTGCTCGAAGCTATTTCCTTTAGATCCTGCAATTGCATCTTTTTGTTTCTTGTTAAACACTAGTAAGGCATAATGGAAAACATCTGTGAGCTTTTGTACTATTTCCTGAGTCAAGACATGAATGGTTTGATGCGAAAATTAAAAAACCTATGGAATCTTATTTGCATGCTCGGTAGTAATATTAGTATGAACGCTTTGAACACCATTGTTGATAATGATATAGAAAATTCTAAGCTTGGGGAGGTCGGTTTTGATGAAAATGATCTCTTTAGCCCTCCGGGTATTGAGGAGAAAGTTTATGTGGATTATGATATGCCTCCCATATATGATGATTATAATGATAGTGGTCTTTTGGTGCCGCCTACTATGGAGAGTAAATTTAATTATGATTATACTATGCCTCCTATATTTGATGATGAGAATAATAATGATAGCTACTTTGTTGAATTTGCTCCCACTACAACTAATAAAACTGATTATGCTTATGTTGGGAGTAGTAATATTTTTATGCATGAGACTCATGATAAGAATGCTTTATGTGATAGTTATATTGTTGAGTTTGCTCATGATGCTACTGTATATTATTATGAGAGTGGAAAATATGGTTGTAGAAATTTTCATGTTACTAAAACACCTCTCTATACGCTGAAATTTTTGAAGTTACACTTGTTTTATCTTTCTATGCTTGTTGCATTATTCTTCATTAATTTGTTTATTTACAAGATTCCTATGCATAGGAAGTGGGTTAGGCTTAAATTTGTTTTGAATTTGCTTTTTGATGCTCTCTTTTGTTTCAACTACTATTTCTTGGGAGTGCATCATTAAAACTGCTGAGCCCATCTTAATGGACTACTAGGAAAAAGCCTAGCCGTAAGATGGGTGTTAGTGGCGCACCAAGAGGGCAGTGCGCCACTACTACTTAGCAGTGGCGCACCGGAAAGTGGTGGGCCACTATTAAAAATGTAGTAGTGGCGCACCTCTCTGCGGTGCGCCACCACTAAGTTTGAGCATGGGTTTGACCCAGCCTTATACATAGCAATGGCGCACCTCTACATGGTGCGCCACGGCTATTTTTGTAGCAGTGGCGCACCTCTACATGGTGCGCCATTACTATGTAAAGGGGAGGATGGAAATGTTTGGGCATCACTTAGTAGTGGCGCACCATGCTTGGTGCGCCACCGCTAAGTGGTGCCCAAACATTTCCACACACCCCCCGTGGATCGCCTTTTGGAGTTTGCAAAAAATAAAAGAAATAGATAGAAAATTCAAAAAATTAAATCCTTTGAAATGCCCATGTAATATGTCATCTAGGTTTAGTGAAAATTGAAAAAAATGAATTTTGATATATTATGCAAAATGGCGTCATGTTTCGGTAAAACGGGATTTCAGGTTGCATACGACCTCCGATGAAAAACTTTTTTATATCAAAATCGATCTACGCGAAATTTCCTATTCGAATTCAACGGCCTACGGCCGTTTGGACAAAAAATGGATTCGTCAAATTCAAAACAGAAACAGGACTTTTTTCAGGTTTTAGATTTTGGGCAAAAAATAGAAAAAAATAGCGGTGGCGCACCCATGCCTTGGTGCGCCACTGCTAAGCTACCCGCCCATGAATTTCAAAATGGGAGGAGCCGGCCACTTAACCCCCTCCTCCCTCCTCCCTCCTCCTCCACACATTCTCCTCTCCTCCTTCTGCTCTCCTCCTCTCCTCTCCTCCTTCACTCCGGCGACCTCTTCCTCTCCTCTCCTCCTTCACTCCGGCGACCTCCTCCTCTCCTCTCCTCCTTCACTCCGGCGACCTCCTCCTCTCCTCTCCTCCTTCACTCCGGCGACCTCCTCCACTATGTCGAGCTCCGGTGACCTTACTTTCCGGCGAGCTCCGGTGACCTTACTCTCCGAGCGACCCTCGGGCGACCCTCTAGCCTCCATTACTTCCATCCTTCGTCCTCTTGTTCATCCTCTCCTACATCTCCTCACCTCTCTTCACCTCTCCTACGTGCCTCATCCATCACCACCGGCGGCTAGGCTAAGAAAAATGAGAATGAACATTGCAAAAATAATTCTAGTAACAAGAACGAGAAAAAATAACGAGCCAAAAAAATTCGAAACGAAATGTGCCAGATCCAGATCCAGATCCAGATCCCGATCCAGATCTAGAAATTTCAAATTTTAGTAGTGGCGCACCTTTTTTCTATCCAGTGGCGCACCTCAGACGTTTAGGAGTGGCGCACCATGAAGCTAGTAGTGGCGCACTACCTGGTGCGCCACTGCTAAGCCAAATAGCAATGGCGCACCACTAGTGCGCCACTACTAAAAGTTAGCAGTGGCGTGATAACAGTGGCGCACCACTAGTGCGCCACTGATGGGTAAAAGTGGTGCGCCACTGATTGCCCTTTTCCTAGTAGTGTGGCTATAAAGAAAGCACTTCTTGGGAGATAACCCATGTGTTTATTTTACTACAGCAATTTTGTTTTATATTTGAGTCTTGGAAGTTGTTACTACTGTAGCAACCTCTCCTTATCTTTATTTTATTGCATTGTTGTGCCAAGTAAAGTCTTTGATAGTAAGGTTGATACTAGATTTGGATTACTGCGCAGAAACAGATTCCTTGCTGTCACGAATTTGGGTATGATTCTCTGTAGGTAACTTAGAAAAATATTCCAATTTACGTGCGTGATCCTCAGATATGTACGCAACTTTCATTCAATTTGGGCATTTTCATCTGAGAAAGTCTGGTGCCTCTTTAAAATTCGTCTTTACGGATCGTTCGTTTTGACAGATTCTGTCTTTTATTTCGCATTGCCTCTTTTGCTGTGTTGGATGAATTTCTTTGTTCCATTACCTTTCAGTAGCTTTGAGCAATGTCCAGAAGTGTTAAGAATGATTGTGTCACCTCTGAACATGTGAATTTTTGATTATGCACTGACCCTCTAATGAGTTTGTTTTGAGTTTGGTGTGGAGGAAGTTTTCAAGGGTCAAGAGAGGGGGATGGTACAATATGATCAAGAAGAGTGAAAAGTCAAAGCTTGGGGATGCCCCCGTGGTTCATCCCTGCATATTTCAAGAAGACTCAAGCATCTAAGCTTGGGGATGCGCAAGGCATCCCCTTCTTCATCGACAACTTATCAGGTCACTTCTCTTGAAACTATATTTTTATTCGGTCACATCTTATGTGCTTTACTTGGAGCGTCTGTGTGCTTTTATTTTCGTTTTGTTATTTTCATTCTCTGAATAAATTCATGCTTGTGTGGGAGAGAGACACGCTCCGCTGGTTCATATGAACACATGTGTTCTTAGCTTTACTTTTAATGTTCATGGCGAAGGTTGAAACTGCTTCGTTAATTGTTATGTGGTTGGAAACAGGAAATGCTGCATGTGGTAAATGGTTTAATGTCTTGAATAATGTGATACTTGGCAATTGTTGTGCTCATATAGATCTTGTTTAAGCTCTTGCATCATGTACCTTGTACCCATTAATGAAGAACTACATAGAGCTTGTAAAAATTTGGTTTGCATGATTGATCTCTAGAGTCTAGATATTTTCTGGTTGAGGTGTTTGAACAACAAGGAGACAATGTAAATTCTTATAATAGTTACAATATGTTCATATGTGAGCTTTGCTGCACCTTTTATACTTGAGTTTGCTTCAAACAACCTTGCTAGACTAGCCTTGTATTGAGATGAATTCTTCTCGTGCATCCAAATCCTTGAGCCAATAACTATGCCATTTGTGTCCACCATACCTACCTACTACATGGTATTTCTCCGCCATTCCAAAGTAAATTACTTGAGTGCTACCTTTAAAATTTCTATTCTTTGCCTTTGCAATATATAGCTCATGGGAAAA
>NC_061512.1:156087097-156175869 GCF_022539505.1 Lolium rigidum | reverse complement strand
GATGATACCCAAGGGAGACTAAGCTCAAATCCATGTCTAAGCCTAAATCTTGTCTAAAGAGGTAAGGGGCGACCTAGGGGCTTATATAGGCATACAAGGCAGCATGGGTCGAAAAGGTACAAGTTGGTGGGTCAAACCCGACGAATCCGGTCACAGGGCCGGTCTGGCCGGGCCTGGGACCGGCCCATCCGGTCCACAACCGGATCCTGGACCGGGCGGTGACCGGGCGAGGCTTCGGGAGCCCCGGGATTGCGTCCGGATGGCACCGGTCGTCGTTCGGTCGAAAACCGGCCAGGCCGGTCAGGAGCCCGGTCAGACCGGGCCTGTGACCGGGTGGTCCGGTCAGGAGCCCGGTCAGACCGGGCCTGTGGCCGGGCGGCCTTCCTCCTCTCGCCTCTTCTTCTTTCCTTCTTCTTCTTCTTCTTCCTTCTTCCTTGCACCATGATGAATGGCTCCTCTTCCCTTCCCTTGCTTCCTTGCACCATGGGTGTTCCTCCTCTCCGGTCCTCGATGACTCTTGTACCTAATGACATATAACATGTCGACATGAGGTAGCATTCCATTCAAGGTGTCTACGAGGTCGAGTATCGAGAGGAAGGAGTTCACCTTGTCGCGTGTAGCGTGGGTGAGGGTTGAAGGTCCACTTGGGGGACTCTTTGGCCATGGTGTAGCGTCGACGATAGGCGGGGCTGCACTTGATGGTCTTGGTGTAGCGACGTCGGTGACCGGGGCTACATCATCTCCCCCTTGGGGAAGAGTCGTCCTCGACTCTTGTTCCTCCTCACCGACGGTGTAGTCCATGACGGGTGTCCCATGTTGTGGTAGAGGGATAAAGTCGCGGTCGAAGAAGAGCTTGGGGAAAAACAACTTGCAAATGGAAAGCTTGTGGATGCCAATTTTGTGATCGGCGAACAAGAGGCTCTCAATCAAATACGAAGCATCAAGTCGTTTCTCCAAGAGGCATTTGTCAAAAATGGGAAACAAAAGTGTGTCGATGTATCCAAAATTTGGAAGGGCAAAAATTTGTGCATGTAAGAGTTGTAAGGTGTCAAAAATGTGACGTGCGGCATTGTCCCACACAAATGGAACAATCAAAAGGCAAGTATTGGTGGCAAAATTGTGGGCAAAATTGTTATGTGCAATGGCAAAGAGGTGGAAACTTCTAGCTTGGGAAAGTATGGTTGGTGTGAGCCAAGTATGGGTATCCTCAAGTGTCAAAGAATCCATTTCAATTGCCAAAGGTGAAATGAGAAATCCAAAGAAGAGCAACTTTTTGTGTGACATGTGGCACAAGATGCATAAGGTGTCTCTCACATGTATGACATGGTCCTTGAGATTCTTGGATTGTATGATGATAACATCAAGACATACAACAACCATTGTGCCAACAAGATGTGTCAAGGTATGTTGCATAAGAAGCAAAAGAGGTGACGAGGCATTGGACCAAACCGGAAACTCGACAAGGCAAGTCGGAAACACATGAGGGCGAAGGCTTGTGGGAACATACCCTTTGGTGTGATTCCCGCAGGTTAGGTCCTTGTTGGGGTAGCTCTCAATTGCGCGTTTCGTGAGCTCATGCTCCGTAGCGGTGGAAGTAGTCATTCGGGTACCTATACACACAAAAGAGAAAACAAAAAGCGTGTGTGCATGGTAGAGGAACACATCATCCATCATGATGTTCCATGTCTTGTGCACATCACCATTAGTGTCAATCAAGATAGTATGAGATGCATGGCGATGGTGCATATGGAAAGAAGGTGCATTCATGGCATGTGGTAACTCATGATCATCAAAAAGTGAGAAGGCTATGGGGGCCATCTCGTGGACAATGAAATAAGCATTCTTGCATACCAAGCATAAGAAAGAGCAATTGTTCACAATCTTGGATGCAAGGATCATGGAATGGTGCAAACATTTGGGGCAAAGCATGCGGAATATGTTATCATTGTTGTCGACAACCCTATGGGAAAAGCTAGTGTTCATCAAGGGTGTCACAACACAAGCATGATCATTATGGCAAGCAAGCGGAGAAAAAGTGAAACTCTCGTAGCATGGCATGGTCATGGTATCACAAGCATTCACTTCCACATGATCAACAATGTTATCAAGCAAAGCATCACATGGGAAAGTGAAAGTAGCATGTGAAGTAGCAAATGGATCATCAAGATCATGCATGCACTCATAAGTCATCATGTCCACTAGTGGGATCATGGCATCATCAACACCTATGTTGTTACCTTTGTAGGCCGACTCATTTGAAGTAGGTGTTGTGGGAGTAGGAGGATCCATGTGGTCGACATGTCCATCTTGGAGCAAGCATGGTGAGATATCATCATCTTCATGCACCATGTACATCGTCTCCATGAGCGGGAACTCGTCCTCCGTAGAACCTAGTGCAACATAAGAAGACACAAACGAGGGAGAGGTTAATGTGTTAGCAAATGCGATGTCCTCCATGGACCTATCATCTACCTCTCTCAACTCACTTTGTGTATCACTCATGTCCTCTAAACGGAAGCACTCAAACTCACATATGGGGTGGGAGTCACTCAACTCACTATCACTCTCACTCAAGTGGGCTAAGTGGCTCTCATGCTCACATGGGATTGGTACCAACTCATCGATCAAGCATATAGGAGTAGGCTCGACTATCTCATCTCCATGCGCCTCCTTGGTTGAAGGGAAAATCCCATGCTCAACCATCTCAACTCCATGCACCTCCTTAGGTGAAGGGAGAATCCCATGCTCACCATGCTCAACTCCATCGCCTCCCAAGTCATCCTCAAGCGGTGGCGCCATGGTGTTGATGAGAGCTAGGCTCGGCTCAACTTCGCCCTTGAGTTCACCTTGGCGATCTTCATCTTGAAGTGTTGGCGCAATAGGCATCTTGGGGACTTGTGCTTGTAGCTTGTCGAAGTAGAGCGTCTTGGCGCTTGGCGTTGTGCATTGCCATGCCACGTGACCCTTGGTCTTGCACACCTCACATAGGAGATTGGGACATTCCCGTGGAGGGTGGCCTTGTTGCTTGCACTTGTAGCATCGGAGTCCATAGGCACGTGACGAGGTAGAGGCCATTGTGGTGGTGGCACAAGAGGTGGAAGTCGCCTCATGAGGAAGGTATGCGCGATGTGCACTTGCCATCGCCGGAGTGGTAGACACCAAATGATGGTGTTTGTCGTCTTCATGTCGAGGATCTCGTCTTCGTGCATCATCACCATGGCTTGAGTGGTGTCGTCGAAGACTCGTGGAAGATGTTGGTCGATGGTGATCATGAAGTGGCTTGTGGCGGCGATGCTCATGTGGTGACGTATGTCGATGTAGACCATGAGGTGGTAGTGGTCGACGACTATCATGAGATGGTGTGAGTCGATGACGGTCCTTGCCATGCCGAGATGATGGCTCATGCGACTTGGCATGTTGCTTGCGGCGCCTTGTGGAGCTTGGAGAAGAGTGTCGATGACGCTCATGATGGGGACGCTCTTGATGCTCCATATGGTGTACTTGAAGTCGACGATCTTGTGCATAAGCACTCTCATGGTGGCGCCTTGTGGAGCTCGTAGACGAGTGTCGATGACGATCATGATGAGGACGCTCTTGATGCTCCATACGATGAACTCGCCGTAGATGATCATGTGCATAAGCACTCTCATGGTGGCGCCTCGTGGAGCTCGAAGAAGTGTGTCGATGGCGATCATGTTGGGGACGCTCTTGATGATCCATATGATGGTGCCATCGTGGAGGTCCTCTATCTTCATATGTAGCTCCATTGGCCAAGTAGGTGACTAGGTGAGGTTCCGCCATGGTGTCGATGTCGTAGGCGTGGCGTTGTTCCACCATGTCGTCCATGCTTGATGAGCCATTGTTGATGTAGAGCTCGTCGAAGTCGTCCTCAAAGTGGTGCTCCACCATGTCGTCTATGTCGATGATGCTTGGGGAGCCATGGTCGTTGTCGAGCTCCTCGATGTCGGAGATGTCGGTGATGCTTGGGGAGCCATGGTCGTTGTCGAGCTCCTCGATGTCGGAGATGTCGGTGATGCTTGGGGAGCCATAGTCGGAGTAGAGCTCCACATGTTCCTCCACATCCGCGGTGCTTGAGGAGGTATCCTCCTCGAAGTGCTCCATGTACTCCTCCGTATCTTCATCTTCGCTATCCATGTTAGCACGATGGTATCTATATGGTGTATGTTAGTGGAAGGAGACTACCTCGCACTCTTACCAAGGTAAGATAGTATTGAGGCCATCCACCAAGTCAAAAGTAAGATCAAGTGTATCGGGAACACACGCAAAACCACACGCAAAAGCTAGCAAATATGGTGTTAGGCGAGTGTTGTGGAAAGCCAAAAGACGAAATCCGAAATTAAGTGTATTGTCAAGAGTGGTGGAAATCCAAAAATTCAAATGTCAAAGCGATGATCACTATAAACACGGAAAAGATGTGGAACACACACACGAGATAAGCGGGGTTAGTGCAACCAAAAGTGAGCGGAAAATTGTATGTATAAGTGCTCGGTGTCACACTAACACAAGGAGAGCCAAAGCTTCGGTTGCAAAGGAAGAGACAACTAGATTCACACGTGACCTCTCTTCTCTTATCTCTCTTTTGCTTAAAAGCTTTTTCTCTTTTGTATTTGCTGGCACTTGACACTCTTTTGTATCTATGGTGGCACTTGCACTCTTTTTGTGCTTTTCTTTCTTTTTCACGCTCTATGTTAGCGTTAGCTCGCTCTTGCTATCTTGCCACACGAGTTTTGCTTAGAAGCTTGACTCCACACTACACACACACCTCACAATCGGGGCCACGTGCAATGTCTCGCAACACTAGATAAGCAATGCTCGATAGGATAGATCGCAAAAGAAGAGGGGTTACAAGGGGAATGCAAGTTATACCTAAGGTGTTAGGCGGTGTCGGAACACACAACTTGCGATGAAGGTGGTGATGTCAAGAGTACGGTTGCAAGTTCGGGGTGCCTCGGATGTCGTCGCTTGCTTCGGAGCTGCGGGTTAGTTTCACAAACAAGGCACTCAAGCCGGAACAAGCAAACACAAGTTAGCGGAAGAAAACGGTCAAAATAGCTTGGCGGTGGTGGCGGTGGTATGCCGGTGGTGGTGGTGTCGATGCTCTTGCGGATGCGGCGGTGTTTGTTGGGGCCGCGGTGGTGTTTGCCGGTGGTTGGGGATGATGGCGGTGCTTGCCGGCGGAGGAGAGGAGTGGCGGTGGTCGGCGGTGGAGGTGGAGGGGTGGCGCCCGGTCCAGGGGCCGGTTGGGCCGGACCTGGGACCGGCCTGGCCGGTCACACGGCCGGTCGACCGGGTTCTGGGCTGGCCCGGCCGGTCTGCAGCCCGGTTGACCGGATTCTCAACCGGGACGCAGTTTCTCTCTCCTGTTCTTCACGAAAATCGACCAAATTGACCAAATCGGAGGGGAAACGATGGAATTGGGGGCTAAAAGTTGGGGAGATAGTAGATCAAGCACTCCAACACCAAATCCATGGACCAAAACCACTCAAAACGCAACCAAATCACAGATCGGTCAAGAGGCAATTTAGGGCTATTTTTGGGGATTTTTTGGGGAAAATTTTTTAGAGACGAAATTGGATGGGTGGGGGGTCAAATCCGCGGAAACCAAAGGCTGCTGATACCATATGATGAGGTCTAAGACCCCGTGTGTGGCCCGATCTTGCGGTTGACCCGAAATCCAAGGAGGGAGAGAGGGAGAGCGCGAGGAACACGATGAACACGAAGAACTCACGCACGCACACCAACCCGATACACCCGATGCTTACCTCCGTGGCTCGATGGACCACGCCAATAGAATCTCCGAGGAAGAGACACGCGGTAGAATTCCCGGAGAGAGATTGGGATTGGAGAGGAAGAGCTTGGGGAAGGAGAGAGAGTAACAAGTACTAGAATCTCCTTCAACAAGATCTAAGTCAACAACCAAGGTGCCTTGATACAAAGGGGATGAAACCCTAGGGAGACAAAGCTCAAATCCATGTCTAAGCCTAAATCTTGTCTAAAGAGGTAAGGGGGCGACCTAGGGGCTTATATAGGCATACAAGGCAGCATGGGTCGAAAAGGTACAAGTTGGTGGGTCAAACCCGACGAATCCGGTCACGGGGCCGGTCGACCGGGCTCGGGACCGGCCCATCCGGTCCACAACCGGATCCTGGACCGGGCGGTGACCGGGCGAGGCTTCGGGAGCCCCGGGATTGCGTCCGGATGGCACCGGTCGACGTTCCGGTCGAAAACCGGCCGGGCCGGTCGGGAGCCCGGTCAGACCGGGCTCGTGACCGGGTGGTCCGGTCGAGAGCCGGCCGGACCGGGCTCGTGACCGGCGGCCTTCCTCCTCTCGCCTCTTCTTCTTTCCTTCTTCTTCTTCTTCTTCCTTCTTCCTTGCACCATGATGAATGGCTCCTCTTCCCTTCCCTTGCTTCCTTGCACCATGGGTGTTCCTCCTCTCCGGTCCTCGATGACTCTTGTACCTAATGACATATAACATGTCGACATGAGGTAGCATTCCATTCAAGGTGTCTACGAGGTCGAGTATCGAGAGGAAGGAGTTCACCTTGTCGCGTGTAGCGTGGGTGAGGGTTGAAGGTCCACTTGGGGGACTCTTTGGCCATGGTGTAGCGTCGACGATAGGCGGGGCTGCACTTGATGGTCTTGGTGTAGCGACGTCGGTGACCGGGGCTACATCAAATTAACCATCATATTATCAAGAAGCTTTGTTGCTTCACCAAGAGTAATGGACATAAAGGTACCTCCAGCAGCTGAATCCAATAAATTCCGCGAAGAAAAATTTAGTCCTGCATAGAAGGTTTGGATGATCATCCAAGTAGTCGATCCATGGGTTGGGCAATTTTTAACCAGAGATTTCATTCTTTCCCAAGCTTGAGCAACATGTTCATTATCCAATTGTTTAAAATTCATTATGCTACTCCTCAAAGATATAATTTTAGCAGGGGGATAATATCTACCACTAAAAGCATCCTTGCATTTAGTCCGAAATCAATACTATTCTTAGGCGAGAGATAGCAACCAATCTTTAGCTCTTCCTCTTAATGAGAAAGGGAACAATTTTAATTTTATAATATCACCATCTACATCTTTATATTTTTGCATTTCACATAGTTCAACAAAATTATTGAGATGGGCAGCGACATCATCGGAACTAACACCGGAAAATTGCTCTCTCATGACAAGATTTAGTAAAGCAGGTTTAATTTCAAAGAATTCTGCTTGTAGTAGCAGGTGGAGCAATAGGTGTGCATAAGAAATCATTATTATTTGTGCTAGTGAAATCACACAACTTAGTATTTTCAGGGTTGGCCATTTTAGCAGTAGTAAATAAAGCAAACTAGATAAAGTAAATGCAAGTAAACTAAAATTTTTTTTGTTTTTGATATAGAGTGCAAGACAGTAAATAAAGTAAAACTAGCAACTATTTTTTTTGTGTTTTGATATAAGTGCAGCAAACAAAGTAGTAAATAAAATAAAGCAAGACAAAAAACAAAGTAAAGAGATTGAGAAGTGGAGACTCCCCTTGCAGCGTGTCTTGATCTCCCCGGCAACGGCGCCAGAAAAAGAGCTGTTGACGTGGGAGTTGAAAATCTTTGTGGTGTAACTTTTCTTCGTTCCCCGGCAACGGCGCCAGAAAAAGAGCTTGATGGCGTGTATTTCACACGTTCGTTGGGCAACCCCAAGAGGAAGGTATGATGCGCACAGCGGCAAGTTTTCCCTCGAGAAAGAAACCAAGGTTTATCGAACCAGGAGGAGCCAAGAAGCACGTTGAAGGTTGATGGCGGCGGGATGTAGTGCGGCGCAACACCGGAGATTCCGGCGCCAACGTGGAACCTGCACAACACAACCAAAGTACTTTGCCCCAACGAAACGGTGAGGTTGTCAATCTCACCGGCTTGTTGTAACAAAGGATTAACCGTATTGTGTGGAAGATGATTGTTTGCGGAGAAAACGAGTAAAACAAGTATTGCGAGCAGATTTGTATTTCGGTATTAAAAGAATGGACCGGGGTCCACGGTTCACTAGAGGTGTCTCTCCCATAAGATAAAAGCATGTTGGGTGAACAAATTACAGTCGGGCAATTGACAAATAGAGAGGGCATAACAATGCACATACATGACATGATAAGTATAGTGAGATTTAATTGGGCATTACGACAAAGTACATAGACCGCCATCCAACTGCATCTATGCCTAAAAAGTCCACCTTCAGGTTATCGTCCGAACCCCCTCCAGGTATTAAGTTGCTAACAACAGACAATTGCATTAAGTATGGTGCGTAATGTAATCAACAACTACATCCTCGGACATAGCGCCAATGTTTTATCCCTAGTGGCAACAGCACAACACAACCTTAGGGGTTTCTGTCACTCCCCCAGGTGTCAATGCAGGCATGAACCCACTATCGAGCATAAATACTCCCTCTTGGAGTTAAAAGTAAAAACTTGGCCGAGCCTCTACTAGAAACGGAGAGCATGCAAGATCATAAACAACACATGTATAATAACTTGATAATTAACATGACATGGTATTCTCTATCCATCGGATCCCGACAAACACAACATATAGAATTACGGATAGATGATCTTGATCATGTTAGGCAGCTCACAAGATCCAACAATGAAGCACAATGAGGAGAAGACAACCATCTAGCTACTTGCTATGGACCCATAGTCCAGGGGTGAACTACTCACTCATCACTCCGGAGGCGACCATGGCGGTGTAGAGTCCTCCGGGAGATGAATCCCCTCTCCGGCAGGGTGCCGGAGGAGATCTCCAGAATCCCCCGAGATGGGATCGGCGGCGACGGCGTCTCTGGAAGGTTTTCCGTATCGTGGTTTTTCGCATCAGGGTTTTCGCGACGGAGGCTTTAAGTAGGCGGAAGGGCAGAGTCGGGGCCGGACGAGGGGCCCACACTATAGGTCGGCGCGGCCGGGGCTTGGGCCGCGCCGCCCTATAGTTTGGCCACCTCGTGGCCCCACTTCGTGTGTTCTTCGGTCTTCCGGAAGCTCCGTGGAAAAATAGGACCACGGGTCTTCGTTTCGTCCAATTCCGAGAATATTTCGTTACTAGGATTTCGAAACCAAAAACAGCAGAAAACAGGAACCGGCACTTCGGCATCTTGTTAATAGGTTAGTTCCAGAAAATGCACGAATATGACATAAAGTGTGCATAAAACATGTAGGTATCATCAATAATATGGCATAGAACATAAGAAATTATCGATACGTCGGAGACGTATCAGCGGCCACAGGGAGGGAGGTCGCCGTGCGTGGCTCGCCGGTGCTGCTGTCGCCTCCCACGGTCGCCCCAGTCCAGGTACGTCTCTCCAGGCCGGCGGCTCCTCTGGATTTGCCGGGGTTGGGGTAGGTGCTGGCGCGGGTGTGGTTGTTGGGGGAGACTCGGTGGGGGCTTTTGGGCGCCGGAGCGGCGGCTCCGGGCGGTGGTCTTCGGTGTTGCCTCGCGCAGCGGCCGTGTTTGGCTCGTATCTCCGGCCGTGAGGGAGGCGGGGCGGTGTGGCCTTGGATGCCGGGCGGCGGCCCTTGGCAATCTGGTGGGCTCGGCTCTAGGGGTGGGGTCGGGCGGCGGCGCTGCTCCAGGGGTGGACAGCGTTGCCTGGTGCTGGACTGTCACCGGCCGCGGTCACTTGGGTGATGCGGAGGTGGTGGTGTGGAGCACCTGTCTCTCGCTGTCGCCTCGCCAGGATCTTGACGAGATGCTGGGCCATTGCCACGGAAAATGAACCATATTTCCCCAGATCCGAGATTAGTTGGGTCATTCTCTGAGATGGGATGAACTAAGGTGGAGTGGACATGCCATCACGCGATCTTGGAGCTCTTGCTTGCTTGATTGGTGCGGTCGATGTCGGCGATGAGCTTGGAGTTGGTGACTCTTGGGATTGAGTCTCCCCATCTCCTTGGGCCGGCAACACTTGTGAGGAGGTGTTATCGGTGGTGTCTGGTTTCTGGTTCCTTTCTACGGTCTCATGGCGTTGGCCGGCTACTGGTACGGGACGGGAAACCGGCGAAAGCCGTGCAAGGCTATGGCCGGTGCGGGTGACGATGACGTCCTTGACGCCATTTACCTTCTTGGAGGCGCCACCAAATATCCCTCCTTTCGTGTGGCTGGATCACGCCTCCTTGCAAAACTTGCGCGCTTCTTCGGTCGGGGCGAAGTCTATCTTCATCGACTCTAGGCTCACCCTCTCACCCTTCTTGCGCTTCTCGCCGCCACTGTCTCCTGGTTACAGTTACACGGTGGTTATCCCGGTTCGGTCGGCTACCTAGAAACCCAGGGGTGGTTGTCTAGCTTGGCGTCTTGCCACGGGTGACGCCGATGATATCTTCTTCAAGCCGTGGACTCAGTGTGTCGTTCGACAAGCGTCAAGGTTGCGTCTTTGGGGTGGTGTTTGGGCTAGGACGAAAGCTCGGCAAGGCCT
The DNA here is from genome assembly GCF_022539505.1 of Lolium rigidum. Taxonomy (NCBI): domain Eukaryota; kingdom Viridiplantae; phylum Streptophyta; class Magnoliopsida; order Poales; family Poaceae; genus Lolium; species Lolium rigidum. Next base: position 156,165,411 of record NC_061512.1, on the reverse strand, counting down.
TGGCCAGTGCAGGCGACGTCGACGCCCTTGGGCGCCGTCTTCCTCCTTGGAGGCGTCGCATTCTAGCCCTCCTCCTTCAGAATCTCGAATCATGAAGTCAACCAAGCTCCTTCGGTCATGGGCGTGCTCTGTTTCTGCTCGGGAGGTCTGTTAGTCTGGACAGTGTCGGCGCCGCGCCCTCTCAGCAGGATTCTTCGCCTCTTCGCTGGCCTCAAGATCTCTACCTAGTTTCTAGTTAGAGCTGCTTGTTTCCCTTTTTGTTTCTCCTGTTGTCCTCCTATGCTGTCATGTCGAGCTGGTAACCCAAGCAGGTCCTTGTAAGCGTTGATGTACTGGTTTTCGTCCCGTCGGGCGTTATTAATTTAACGCAGGACTTAGGCCTTCTCTTTAAAAAGAAACAAAACAATAGAGTTGGTACATAGTAAAGTAAAATTACAAATTGTAGATTCTTTTACAGTCTGATTCAGAAAACAGCCGGGTGAAACAACATTTCTCTCTCTACGCAATAACATGATCACAATGGCGTGTCCCTTTTGAGAAGACAACTTGAGTGACATCACAACACTGTTTCAACATTTACGAACTATGTTGGACATTTTCTACTGTTCATAATGTTTAGAGTAGCACTTATTTTAATGAACCCATTTTTTTCATTTTCTTTCTGCATCAAATATGTTGGTTCTTAGACAAGTTTGCACATTGCAGTTTCACTGATAATTTCTGGATTTTACGCCATCGAAATGGTGCTAACAGTGCAGAGTGCAAATTTCTTGGTTTTAAGACAACTTTCCACATCCTCAATGCGCACAGAAATGAAAATTGTTCTGGGCCGTAATAACATGGATAGGCTAATTTTTTTTCTGAGCAATACATCGATAGGCTAATAGGTGGCCAGTCCTTAGGCTGCTCATAGTGGGGAGTAACTTAGACTAGTAACATATGCCATGTTACTAGTCTAGGTTACTACCTTCATAGTGGGTAGTAACTTATATGTGGTGTCATGCATTGTGTCATTTATTATGTTGTAAACTCATTTTGCCTTGGGGTGTGTGATGTTATGGTAACATAGCTAGTTACCACCTCACTCTCTTTCTTCATTTATTCGCATGCCATGTCACCAAAATGCCTTAAGATGTGTGATGTTACTAGCTATGTTACTCCCACTATGAGCAGTCTTAATATCAGGCCATCTCATGAGAGCCCATTACAAGTTTCAGTCCAGGCGCAATAGGGGACCAGAGGAGTAGCGGATGTCCATTCCGTAAACAAAAGAAAACCTAACCTCGATCTCAACTTCCTCTTAGGCGGCGAAATTCGGTCGGAGGCTGATTCCTTCGACATGAGCACGCACATCGCCGGCGACAGGCCACCGGCCGATGGGGCCACCTGGAGCGAACTCGAGACCGAGAAGGGGAAGAAAGCCCTCTCCCTCGCCGTTCAGAGCGGGCTAGATGTCGTTGAAAGGGAGAAGGCTGTATCCCTCGCCGTCCATAGCGGGATAACATCGGAGGTGGCCGTCTACCTCGCCGTCCGGGGCGGGCTCGATGCCAAACAGGTGAAGAAGCTCCTCAATGACGCCGTGCAGCGCGGGCTCGAGTCCGATGAGGCGGAGAAGATCCTCTACCTCGCCGTCCGGAGCGGGCTCAATCCTGAGGAGTTCCTCTCGGTCGCCATCCGCGCAGGGCTAAAGACCGAGGAAGAGATCTACGCTGTCCTCCTGAAGAAGCTACTCGCCGCCTTGTATGAGCCAGAGGAGGACCCCGAGCTGGATGAGTGGGTGCGTCCCACCAGGAGGAAAAACGCCCCCAAATTCCCCTTCTTCCTCCTCAAGATGAAGGTATCCGCCAAGAAGGCGCAAGTCTCGTGGTGGCGCAAGAAGTACGACATCTTCCCTCCCGAGCGACCTGGATACAACTACGCTGGGCGCGTCTTGCGCCTTGTAATCGGACCAGACGGATTTGATCTGCAAGGGCCAGGAGATGGCGGGCACCAGGGAGCTCTCTCCTTCCACAACGACGTGCGCTACATGGGGTGGCCGCGTCCCAAAGAAGGCATCTTCATGGAGGGTTCCTCTGTGCCGCTAAGGGAGGTTGCCGTTATCAAGAGGCTGCCTGCCGGCGACGGAATCGCAATTATGTCCTACGTGGAAGGACTCGGTGTTAAGCTGGGTGATATTCTCTTTGTATTGCACTGCTGGTGTGTCACCGTGGCCCTCAGCTTTACCGAAAAATCGTTCTATGTCTCTAACAAGTTTAAGGAGGAACCACTGTATGCAAGGGGAGGTCTCGATTTCATAGACATTACCGTTCCTGTGGAGAACCTGATCAGGAAGCTTTACATGATGTATGAGCTAGAGGAGCAAGATAAAATGAAAATGCAGGAGAAGCAAAATCATCTAGTGTCAGGGGAGCTGATGTGCCAGCAAGAGGAGGAACTGAGGTTCAAGCTAGAGAAGATGGAGCAGGAGAAACGCGAAGTCTTGAAGCAGAAAAGGGAAGAGACAAAGAAATATAAGTCCATGCGAGAGGAAATGAAGAAGATGTTTCGAAAACCAATCACCGAAGAAGAACTAGAAGCACTCCGGAAGTCCAAAGGCAGAAGAAGGACGATAAAAAGAAGTATTCCATACGAGGCAGAATCTGATTGGGTGAACCTATTTGAAGAGGAGCCATGCCAAAGGTGATGGAAGTTGCAACGGATCACTCGAGAATTATATGGAGCCTATATTACAGATGTAAGCGTGCTATTATTACTACCATCTGACTTAATTTTTTGCTCACTTGTCTGACAATCTTTTTGAACTTGTCTTGATTAAACAAAAATTCTGTTAGCTCTGAAATTACAGATTAAACAGAAGTTCTGTTAGCCGTGGAATTGCAAATTATTGACACTTCATTTAAGTGTATAAAATAGTAACTGTTACATCAATTATAACTGAATATTTGCAGTTCAGAATTTTATTATTTTCTGCGTTCTTATATTGTTAGTTTCTTACGTTGTAGCTTGTGAATTGTGATATCTGACTTCTAGTTCTAACATTTTCTTCAATGAAAGTGTCAGTTTAGAGTCTTCAGAATTTGGGGAATTATATTATGTTTACTGCGAGTTTCAAACTGTAGTGCGTTCACAATGTCATCCATTTGTGTTTGATGTTCTCGCAGTGATCGGCTTAAACTTGGTGGAGGTGGAAGCCAGACAAGTAATGGAATAGCCGCATGACATGACGGAAGGTCATGAAGGTGCAACTTTTCTTACTATAGCTATGTTATTGGACTTACTGCTTAATCCTTTTATAAGGCTTGCCTGTACAACACTTCCAATCCAGTAGAGATAATATGGGATATGACTTGAGATGATATGCCCTGTATATGTCATGTTTCACCCATTAGTGTTAACCGTGGAAAAATGTCTACCTTATTCATAAGAAAGTAAGCCATTCAAATTTAATTCTAAAAAAGCCAGTGAACAACAACAAAAGAGAGTAGCCACTACAAAAATGTCATGTTTCACCCATTAGTGTTAACCGTGGAAAACTGTCCTCATTCATAAGAAAGTAAGGCATTCAAATTTAATTCTAAAAAATCCTGTGAACAACAACAAAAGAGAGTAGCCACTACAAAAAATGCAGCTAATGCATAGGAGAACAGATATTTTGCAACCCTGGGTCGGATGTTTAAATCATTAATTTCCTTCCATTTCTTGATCTGTTTCCCTCTAGCACCTGTTAGTTATTACTGACGAACACGCTTGTGAATTATTATATCTGACTTGTAGTTCTAACATTTTCTTTAATGAAAGTTTCAGTTCAGAATTTTTGGAGCTTTGTGAATTACAATATGTTCTACTTGAGAGTTTCAAACTAGTGCGTTCAATATGTTTGACCTTGGTGGAGGTCGAGGCAGGGCAAGCAAGGGAACAGTCGTGTGACAGAAGGTCATGAAGGTTCAATTTTTTTTATTGTAGCTAGGGTGTTGGACTTATACTGCTTAATCCTCTCATAAGGCATGCCTGTACAGTAGACAATACTACAAATCCACGGGTAGGACAATGTGCTCCTGTATATGCCCTGTTTCACCCATTAGTGTACAAGAATGTTAACCTCATTCATTAGAAAGTAAGGCATTCAAAGTTGATTCTAAGAACAACCAGTGCTAAACAATAAAAGAGTATAGCCACTACCAAAAATGCGATTAATGCATAGAAGGAGAACAGATATTTTGCAACCCTGGGTTGGATATTTTAATCATTAATTTACTTTCCATTTCTTGATCTGTTTTCCTTTAGAACCTGCGACTGATTGACTCGCTTACTTCGTGCAATGGTGATGCAAGGGCTGCGCTCGGTTTCATAGACATCACCGTTACTGTGGAGAATCCGATTAGGGAGATTTCCGTGATGCATGAGCTAGAAGAGGAAGCTAAAAGAAAAATGCAGGAGAACCAAAATCATCTGGTGACATACTGACATCAGCTGTTGTGCAGCGAAAGGAGCTGAGGTTCCAGCTACAGAAGCTGGAGCAGCAGAAACGGCAAGTCTTGCCAAAGAAAAGGGACGACACAGAAATATAAGAACATGCGAGAGAAAATGAAGAAGATGGTTCGGGAAGCAAACACCGAAGAATAAGGGCACCATAATGAATATGGATAAGTGTGTTTTGCTGCGTTAGTGACTGTTGTGACAATCTAACGATGGCACACCTGAATCATACAATATGGTGTTATGGAGGACATGTCTCGTCTCTTGATAATAGAATATGTCCTCATAGAGGACGTATCTCATCGTCCCAGCTTCTATTGATGGGGTTGCTTTGAACTGAATGTTGTTCTTGATGGCATATCAAAAATTATCAAACACTGAACATGCCAAATATTGTATCACCTATGAAACACCAGTACACACTAGTAGCATTTGCATGTTACTACTCTATGTTGCTCTCCACTATTACTACCCTAATACACGGACTTTCAATTCAACCTTTTCTTGTTGAGTCACCTTTTTCTTTTATATGTTTTGTTAATCTCTAGCTTCCTGTTAGTTTAAAATGCTATAAGTTAGTCCCAAAGATGCCCACAATAGAGCAGACATCTGTCCGTCACTCTTTAACGTTAGCACCATTTTCAATCTAACAACATTTTTTTTTTACTTTGCTAGCCTTGCTATGATAACAATTCAATAGAAAAATGCTCAGTTTTGATTGTAGGTAGATCCGCATGTCGGTGGGTCTTTTTTTTTTTCTCTTTTTTTTCCAGTCTTCTTCTTCCCTACTCTTCATTTTTTTCCATGGAAAAAAATAGCGCGCTATTCCAACGCTAATAGCACACTATAGCATATCTGGAGAGCCGACGCTACGCTATTTCGGCGCTATAGCGTGCTATTCGCGCTAATAGCACGCTATAGCATGCTAATAGCGTATTTTTGGACCCACGTTATTTTGTTATAGAGCGCTATTTTTTTTCTTTTTTTCCCTGATGCATTGACGCACACCCAAGCACGGATGCTTGCCGCTGCCCACACCTGCCACACCTAGCATGGCCACTCCACATGCTCATCGTTGATGGCCGGAATCGACCGTAGCTGACCAAGATCTAGCGCTACCGGCCGGAATCAATCTACGTCGAGGCGCCGGTCACCGTTGTGCGCCGAAGCGCGTGGAGGCGAGGTGGCACATGCGGCGAGCTGAAGGATGGCCAAGAGTACATGGGGGGCACGCGGAGCTTCTCCCTCACCTGCGACGTCCACCAGTGAGCCGAATTGGCCGGAAGGTTTGGGCAGGAGGCGGAGCTTGGCAGGGCTCAATTCGACGGTGGGGTGACTTGATCCAGAGGGGATTAGGGCCGGTGCTTCAGGGCACCTCCGGTTACTCGAGAGAGGCGGCGCCATGGCCTAAGGGCATGTCCCATGGTAGACGTTTATCTAGGCGCTAACAGAGGGAAAAAATAAACACTACGAAATAAAAAAATCTAAGCGTCGCTCTTTTTCAACGCTGAGCGCTAAAACAGAACCGAAACAGTCCTCTGCTGGCGCCCTCTCTCCACTAAAGCGTCGCTGCCTGTTTTTGCGTCGACGCAGCATCTGGCGCCAGGATTCGCTAGTGAAACTGCTGCTCGTCCAGGAAAATAATCCTAGCGCCCTCCGCTAGCGCCGCGCATTGTAGATGCCCTAATGCCGGTGGGGCGGGCAGTCGGAAGGGCGGCGAGGTCATGGGTCGGGGCGGAAATGTCTGGCGCATGGTGGCTAGCCTCTCCCGCCGTCGTGTGTGGGAGTTTTACGATATGCCTCTACTTTGCAACTATACCAAGTGGAGGCTCTAATATAATACCTAGCTTGCTATTTTTTTTTTGATGTGGAAACCATTTATAGGAAAGCTGCCGGAGCAATAATTTAAAACCAAATTGCTATATTTATAATTTATAGCAATTTTAGCCAAATATGAAATATAGCGATGTTGGAGATGCTCTTAGAATCACTTCTCGGTTAGCAAATCCCAAAACATAACATCATTAAAATTCACTTTTGCTATTTTGTAACCGGTTGTTTTTCAATTCGTCAGCACTCGAATTTGTGTCCCTTGGATAAAAACAGATTTGATCGAGCGCTCGCCTCTTTTTTTCCTGGTTTTTCTATTGTGATTCTGGTTGCATTTTTTTCCCCAGTTGAGGTGCCGTGCGATTTGGGCTGGACCGTTCTTCTCCGTTCAGGATATATAAGCAACCACAGCAAGAGGCACTACTTCACTATTTATTCAGTCCAGATCATCAGTACTGGGACAAGAACAAAGACTTCCGCCATGTCCTTCATTTTGCAAGAACTAAATATGTGTGACTCACATCACTGGAACCTCCCATATGGCCATATTCACGTGTACGGGAGTTTTGGTTGATGAATGATGGTTTAGTGATTTTGAATTGAGTGTCTCCAAACTTTCTCTTATTTTCAAAATTTTAATGAAATTTTTATTTTGCAATTTCAAACCATAGGGAAGTCATTTCGATTATGAATTACCGTATTTAAAGAATTTTTTTATTTTTGACTATGGTATTTGCCAAAAAATTGAATACATGATTCTTTTTGTAAATACCACTGTAAATACATGTTTTTTCTTGAATACCACTGTAAATACACGAGTTTTTTTTGTAAATACCACTGTAAGTGCTACTGTAATAAAAATGTAAATACATGAGTTTTTCCCATAAGTACCACCGTATATACCACTATAAAACCAATGTAAACACAATAGTTTTTTTTTGTAAATTCCACTCTCAGTTCTAGAGTAAATACATGACTTTTCCTGTAAATACCACTGTAAATACATTGAGTTTTTTCGTACATCTCATGTAAATCCACTATAAACATGAGTTTTCCCATAAAATACCACTGTAAATACATCAGTGTTTTTCCGTAAATCACATGTAAATCCAGTGTAAATACACCAGTTTTTATGGGAGTAAGGACTAATTTTCTCTTCATTTTGGTTCTGTTTTGGAGATACAGTACATGTGTGTCTGTTTTCTCACGGTACATGGTACATGGAAGAAGGGATCTGCAGACTTCCGTTCGAAATTAATAACGGGAATCACGGAAGTGGTGGAAGGGGAAAACAATCCTATTGTTCTAATTCTTGCGACTGTTGGCCAAAAGAAAAACAACCGGATGTGAAATAGACACTTAAAATTTACCATTTGAACTCCGGAGAAAACCCAGAAAAGAAAGAGACTCGCATGGGAGTATTCGGAATCAACAAGCTGATCAGTACTGTGTGGGAAGTGGGAACTAATAATGGACAGGCGAGGACACTAGTACTTCTGAATTCTCTCAACTAGCTAGAAGTGGTTTTGAAGTAGCCGAGCATGGTGTACACCGTCTGCAGGAGGGACGGCAGGACGAATATGGCGGCCGCGGCGAAGAGGGAGACGGCCACCCAGGGCGAGGGGAAGAAGTGCAGCACGAAGCCGCCGCACCACCAGCTGATCCGGCGGCTGCGGTGGCAGGCGACGGCGTCGAGCATGTCGCCGAACTCGTCCGGCAGCCTGGCGCCGACGGTGTGCGCCCCCAGCTCCCGGAAGAAGCAGACGAGCTCCGCGTCGGTGAACCGCGAGGAGGCGAGGACGCCCCGGCGGCGGAGGAACGAGGCGTCGCTCGTGCACCGCACGAGGCCCTCCATCCGCGCGACGTGCGTGGTGACGCAGGCGCCGTGCGCCCAGTGGAAGTGCATCTCGAAGGCGAGCATGTTGTGGAGCACGACGGCGCTGTACTCGTGGACGTGGAAGCACGGGATGCTCATCACCGCCACGGGGCTGGCCGTCCGGCTCCAGAAGGACATGTCGAGGTGGCTCTGGCAGCTCGACGACGACGCGTCGGACGCATCGGACGACTGCCGGAACCACACCGCCGAGTGGCGCAGCTCCACGGAGCAGGGGAAGAGGCGCTCCGACTGCTTCTTGATCTTGAGGAGCTTGAGCGGCGTGGAGAGGATGGCGTACTTGGTCTCCGGCACGCGGGACCAGTGGAAGAGGTGCAGGACGTGGTGGAACTCGGCGCCCGCGGCGTGGCAGGGTTGGCGCGCCCGCTTCGGGCAGACGTCGTCGAAGCACCCCAGCACGACCTGCTCGACGCAGTGCCGGAGCTTGAGCCTGCTGCAGGAGGCGACGAGCAGCTTGACGGCGGCGAAGGGAACCTGGTTCTCGAGCACGAGCATGTCGAGCTTGATCTGCTCGGCGTGCTGCGCCACGGCCATGTGCAGGATGAAGTACTCCCGGTTGATGGACGCCGCCCGCGCCGCGCTGTCGGCGTCCTCGCCCACGCCGGCCTTGCTGAGCATCATGCTGACGACGAGGACGAAGCAGCTGTCCAGGAGCAGCATCTGGAGGAACCTCTCCTCATCGTCCAGCAGCGCCCTGTCGGCCTCCACGTCGTCGTCGGCGAACTCGTCGCGGAGGCGGTCGCGCTCCGCCGACAGCGCCGCGACGTAGCGGTCGACGTCGAGCGCGCACTGGTCCTGAAGATACCGCATGAAGGGGAGCTTGGCGTCGTCGGAGAAAGCAAGGCCGGGGTCGCCGCGGTGGAACGGGCCGATGGCCACGGCGCGCACCGCGTGGAGCGCCTCGACACGACCGGAGCGGCCGGGGCGCGAGCGGAGGATGGTGCCCGAGCGCTGGCAGAGGTACCACAGCATGGGCGTCCGCGCGATGAGGTCCCTCATCACGGCCTTGTTCACCGTCGCCGACGTGAGCTTGCGCAGCCACTTCCGCTCGGCTTCAACGCCCACGACGGCATCAGATTTCGTCTCCGCGGCTGTGTCCGTGTCAATGTCAATGCGGTGGTGGTCGTCGGTTGACATGCTCAGCTGATCCCCTTCCATCGTGATTTGATTTCTCAAAGATGTTCAGCTTAATTGATGGTCATACACTCATACATGAATTTAACATGTCCGGTGTTGGTTAGGACCAGAGGCGTAGTGCTGAGGACAATGAATCTGGCAGATTTCAGCAACACATTCTTGCTGAGCAATGGACAAACGGAACATGCCAGAAGTTCATTTATCTGATCAACTATGATACAAATACATCGACAAAAAGGGGCAATTTGAACATGACACCTTTGTCCTGATGGTTGTTCGTAAGCAAGAACTTAGGCTGAGCCAGACTCTGTTTATTTGGTAGCATGGAGTTCCTAACAACTTGTTCTGGGTCATTCTCTAGAACGAACTTTGCCGAATTTTTCTACTTGGTTCTAGCTGTAACAGCTACCCTGTCGCTTGCTTGTCGAGTTGTCGTGCTCTTTTTTCTATCCGTCTTAATTTGTTTTGATGTTATCCTGATTCCTTGATCAAATATATGTCGAAGCAATAACACATAAGCCGCCGCTGAATTTCTACTTTAATTTATCTCCTTTTGTTTGCGTGACTTTCAATGGTGTCCATGCTACGGAATTGTGTGAAGTTGACTTGCCGTCTGTAGGGTTAAAAATATTTTGATTTGTCTAAGCAGCCAGACTCGATCTTGGTGCGTCCCATTCAGCTGGAGATGTTTAAAAGAACTGTCGTACTCCTTCCTTCTAAAAACAAGTGTCTCAAACTTTATCTAGATACAAATGTATCTCTAACTAAAATATATTTGGATACATCCATGAGGATGTTTTCATCAGAAACTACCATTCTTCTAAGAGAGAACAGAACTCAGTGAGCTTAGCAATCAATATTACATAAGCATATTTTCTCTCACGTGTACACCTTCTATTCTAATAAAGAATGCATGTAAAAGACAATCGATGTCAAACCTTCTATTCTAATAAATTCGTTGGAAAATTCATCTCGGTGTGCCATCAGGGCGAGGTTACACTGTTACTCATGGGAGACATGCTCACACTTTCAGTAGATGATGGCGACATGTTAACATATCAATCTTAAGCAATTGATGCCTTACCTACAATGATATTTATCTCTACGAAGCATATACGTTGACAAGGAGGTTGTTCGGCTCAAGCTAAGTTAGGGTGCTACAGTACCCTGACTTGGTGTGTTATAAATCGTTGGATCGTAAATGAATGGCTCAGATCTGACTACACAGTGCGTGAACTGTTCAAGCTACAGTGTCAAGAACAGTGTTGATCCAGAGTGGGTTAGCTACAGTACAAATTCTACAGTGTTCAGTACATAATCTTGGCCTCTTGTTTTAGATCCAACGACTAAGATCTAAGTTAGAGGAGCCGGTTCCTCTCTTTCCCTACCCTCGTGGAGACTACCCCTGTGGAAACCTTTCTTCCTTGAGCTCCTCTCCAGATCCCATCACCGGCCTCTCTCCCCTCTGCTGCTGGCAGCCATGGTGGCTGGTGGTGAGTGGGAGGTGGGCCTGGTTCCTTGTAGTTTTAGGTTTCCTCTTGTTTAAGCCTTCTCTCCTAAATAAAGAGGTGACCGGATCCAGATTCACTTTCGTCCTTGTTTCTTCTCTCCCTCAAGCTGATGGCAACGAGGCAGAGAGTTGGAGTTCGGTTGATGGTGGCTCCTATGCCATCACCTCCCCTCCTGATCCATGGCGAGGCTTGGCTTCGGGTGCCCTCGCTCCCTTGATCCCATCCCCTTCTTGTTGTAATAACTTCTCCTGCAGGATTTTAGATCGCAACCAATATCTGAGCCTTTTCTTCTCTCGTCGTGGTGATGATGAGGAGAAATGAATCGATGATGTCGGTTGTGATGTGGCAAGTCTGCAGCGGGGGAGCTGCGACGTTTCTCTGGGGAGTGAATCCATGGCAGCACCTCTTTTGTTGCCATCCATGATGGTCGAAGGGCGACCGCTCCCGCCTCCGTCGTCGGCAACGGTGGCTTCTCCCTGCCGGCGGTACATGGATTTCTGCAACCTCCTAGCTTCTATGCCAAAGAGGAGGCCCTTCTGCTCTTGCTCTAGTACAGTGGGCTCCCGCTGCTCCATCCCAAGTGGTAAAGTCCCCGACGATGGTTTGGTAGACTGTGTTATGATACATCGTCGCGTTGGAGAAGGAGTTGTACCCGATTGCATTCTCCAGTTTAGTTTTAGGGTCCTTTGTGCAAAAAGTGAGGACAAGTTTGTAATTTTTCACTTCCTTTTGGTCCTTTATGTAATATGTGTCTCCACCGACAATATGAAATGAAGCTTCTCGGTCCTATTGGATCGACCCCCTTTTCAAAAAAAAGCCCTTACATACTACCTCCATCCCAAAGTTAAACTATGTTAAGTTTGATAACTTTTTTTTATCAAAAATCATTATCCCGTAAAATATAAAATAAACATTATTAGATAGATCATTAAAATATTTTTATATGGCATCTATAAAATATCATATTTGTTGATAGATTCTTCTAAAAGATTGGTTAAATTTTACTTGGTTTGTTTTTTTTAAAAAAATATCAGTTTTAATCCTTAGAATGGAGGTAGTATTGTTCTAGCTGGGACACATATAAGCTTTAATCATGTTGTATTCTTCTCTTTTCTATATTAACGACGAGCTTTATGCTCTGCTATTTAACCATCGGAGTTGGATCAGAGTTATAAATTTCTGTTTGAGCAAATTTTTGAGACCCATCAAAATTTCCACAACTATGGATTTTTACATTTTTTATAGAGTTATCTCATGCAAACTTCATCAAAATATGAAACAAAATTTGGTTGTCCAAATATAGTCCAATTTTTTTGAGAAAATCTATATAGAACCCACTAAAATTAACAAAATTCCGTTTGAATTCTTTGAAATTTAATATTCGGTTGAAAGGCAAAAAAAAATCGAAATGCAATATTTGGTAATGACTTTTATGGGCATGGGCAGAGCCCAGCTCACGCACGTGTGTAATTTAAAATAAATAATTTCAATCATTAACCTTCTTCAGCTACGGTCTTTCTTCTCCTTTTTGTTGTGTGTCAGTGTGTGTGTGTGGCGTGTTTGTGTATGCTGCCGTGTGAGCATGATGGCCGCTTCGACCTTCAGGACAAGGTAAGTTGTATTCCTATTTTGCGTACAACACCTCCTCGCTTTTAGAGATAAACTGCTCCTTCACATCTTCCACGACTCCTCCTGGAGCCCCCTAGTGGAGCGTTCTTGTCAACCCCTGCGCTTGTTGTGGCCTCCTGCACCTTGGTGCGGTAGTAAAATGTAGCTAGCCTGGCTCGCAGGAGGACATCTACCTCTAGGAACGAGCAGTGGCACGGCAACGTTAGCACGACGGGCAAGAGTTTTTTCCAGTGACTGCCCTGTGTGGCGACTGACCCGTGTGGTCTTCCCCTTCCTTGACCCTATCCACAGATTCCATTGCCGGCCTCTCTTCCCCTCGTCTCTGGCGGCCATGGTGGCCGGCGGCGAGTGGGAGGGGGGTCTGGCCTCTTCTACTTTTAGGTTTTCTCCTTCTTAGGTCTCCCCAGGCAAATAAAAAGGCCCGGATCCACCTCAGTCTTTCTTCGATCTCCTCTTCCTCAAGTTCTTGGTGGCTGCGAGGTGGAGGGTTGGAGATGGATTGGCGGTGGCTCTTATGCCAGCATCTCTTGGCCTGATCCATGGCGAAGCGTTGCTTTGGCGGCGGTCGCTCCCACCACACCCCCTTTTCCCTTTCTTTCAATAAAGTGGCCTTTCTGTTGTTGGATCATTCGATCTGGGGTTGCCTGAAGATCCTCACGGAGGTGCAGCAGATGAGTTCTTGGCTGTTTCTGGAATGACAGCTGGCCGGGCAGGACCTCATCTTCTTCCTCAACAAGGCAAAAGAGCTTCAGGTGTGTGCAGGATCTGGCAGTCATCTTGCATGCCAGCTGCTGGCGTGCGTGTTGAAGCTGTTCGTGTTCGAGCCCAGGTCGGGGAAATTTTGTGCGACTTCTGGTTTATCATGGAATCAGCTGCTGGAACGCACAATTCATCATCTCCCTCATCAATTTGAAGGTGTCTTGCTTGTCCACGGGCAGCCAAAGCGCAAGTTCTTAAAAGAGAGCATGGTGTTGCAGGTTTGGAATCTGCACATGAGGATTAGGGATTCTTTTCCTAATCGTTGTTTTTCAGCTCAACTTGATGTGAATGCGTGCCAGTGTGAGGATGAAGATGATTTTGCCCAAAATATGGTCTTTTGGTCGGAGGCCTTCGGGTGGGGTAGCAATAGCTCTGAGCTTCTCATCGATTTCTCACCTGAAGTCACCAGTAGCGTATTGTTGATATCCAACTACTGGTATACTAAGTTAAGACTTTACTATATTCTGCCTTTGGAGATATTGAATATGTTCTTCCGACCAACGAATCTTGCTGCTCTGGATTTGAAATATCAGAATTGTAATAGTATTCATAGAGTGAGCTTATGGAGCCAGGCTAATATAACAGCAAAGCACTTTAAACATCAGTTATGCTCACACATAACAAAGGATATTGGTGGGCAGCAAAGATCTTGGATTTGCCTCTGTTCTTGCAAGGCTATCAACTCTGGCAATCCTATACGGGTGCAGTATAATTTCTTGAGATCAAAAGGCACAATGTTTTGGCTGGTAGATGATCAACGTGTAGAAGATGCTGTCCTTCCGCTGTTCGGGCTATGTCACCAGAGATGGACGACAACACCTCTGTCGTTGATCCCCAGATTCAACGGCGGGGACCTTCTGAGATTGAGCTCGATGATGGTTCCTCAAAATCTACAGCTCAATCCTCCTCAACCTCAAGTGCATACGCCGGATAGACTGTCGGGAGAGCCACCGGCATGGCATCAACCGGTATGGAGCACAATGGAGGCCCTTGAAGATTGCAAATGCAGTAATATCGAGTCTGTGTTGTCGGCGGATGAACGATCGCTGTTTGGCTTCATAGGCAATCTTTGGTATCAACTACATGTGTTGAGACCATCTTTCTTTCATATTGTGCACTTACGCACCTTTGATCGTTGCTCGATGCTTTGTCGTCGAGATATGTTGTACTCTGAGCTATAATGTTAATATATTTCCTTGTTCAAAAAAAAAAGCACGACGGGCAGGGGGCGGAGCCACGCCCAGGGAAGCCAGGGCCATGGCCTGGGGCGCGCCAAATTTCTCAGCAACCTACCTATATGGCTTTCAGATTTGGCTCCGGGTGCAGCAAAGTACTCATCGCTCTTTTGTGGCCCAACACGAACGAAACCACCTGGAAACGAGCGACCGGGCATCGAGTGGGGAAGGCCCGAATCAAACCCTTCTCTCTGCCCGACTCCATCCCTTTGCTCGGTGCAGCTGGACACATGCGCGCTATCTGCGGCCGGCCGGCTTGGCGCCCCGGGCCGCACGCTCCCTGGGCGCACTGGAAGTCTGGAACCCATCCTTCTCCACGGCGCCCTTCCCGCTACGCAGCTCGCCCACCCTCCCAGGACTACGCCTCTCCTAGACCTAGTCAAGGTTCCATTCACGACTCATCTACGGCTCCCCCTCTACAGGAGCAAGCTAGTTCAAATTACAATTTAATTGATTTATGAGACTGTCCAGAATTGAGCTGATTCATTTCGCTATCGATTTCATAGTTTAGGAATACACGATATTTTAGACATGAAAATGACAAACATGGATGCTACAATGTTTTGCCACTCCCTACGGTTCATATTAGACTCTACTTTGTCTAGATTCGTACAAATGTAGTTAAGTTTTTATACTAGATAGATGTTTATCTAGACAAAATTGAATCATTTAGCATGAACCGGAGGGAGTATTGATTTCATGTTTTTGGTATGAATTTCAAATTACCACATGGATTATAAAAAAAACTAGGATTTCATGTTTTCCCCTCTCTTTTGTAGTTATTTGGACCATTAAAAATTGAGTTGAAATTATATCTTTCCAATCTTACCAAAATTGTGTGCCATAAAATGATGTTTTCTCTTCAGATGTACATGTATTCTCCGTTCATGGTTACCTCTTCAGCGGGCGGAGAACCGCGACCTATTTACGGAGGTCTGTACACGGTTGGAGGCTACGGCGAGGGATACTTTTTCCCTACATGGGTGGCAGCATAGTCTACGGCTTGATGCTCCACCCTCTCCTTAGGCGCTATATAATTCATCGTCTCGATATGTATTTCGCCTTTTTTCATATTTTGTTCGTTCCAGACACTTGAACAGCTGTGTGCATCCTGGTTATGCAGAGGCTGGATGTAATTGCTTATCACAAGTAATAAAACATCCTTTATCGAAAAAATAAAATGATGTTTTCTAAGTTTTTTTCTCTCTCTTAGTTTTTAGCCCGGGGTTTGCTCCATTCCTGGCTCCGCCACTCGAAGGGTATATGGCATGCGTTTGGTGGAAGGAGAAGGGCAGCAACCATGGGGAAAAACCGTGAACGTGGTGTGTTCGGGTACGTCTGCGCAACGGGCATACGGCAAGCCGAAAGTGCTGCAAAAGAAGGAGGGCACCAACGGTGGGGGAAGAACGACGACCATTCCGAGATTCCCATATGGTTTCACTAATCTTAGTCATGCGTGTTATTAATGTTTGAACATTGAACTTTGTCTATTACATGCAAGAAATTATTTAAAATTTCTTAGTTTGTAGGAGGAAGTCCACACAATGGACCAATATCTACCAGGAATAAATCAACCCGATGAGGGACATCAAATTTTATTTAGATATATAGCTAGTCCCTCTCATGTGGACGTTCTACATATTGTACTCAAATATAGGTTAAAATTCCATATTAGCTTTTGCGCATGACTTTGCGTGAAAAATTGTTATGAGTTATTGAATACACCAAGCGATACAAATACATTCTAGACAAACATTATAGATAAGCATATTACTACGACCTGGTACAATTTTAATACCAAGTAGAAAACATGCATATATTGTCAACATACTACCGAAATCCAACGTACAATACCCACTTGCTGGGGTTCAGTTATACTCTCAAAATTTATATAAACACGCTTAACTAATCATACACTAGGAACAACCATTAAGATATGTATTGGAGTGTATGCTTTAGAGACATGTATGATGATATTAAGGATATAAAATAGACATGAACATATGTGCATATACACATATACACCATATAACTTATCCAATTCTCAATAAAAATAATGGAGAACTTTTTTTTTGCAACATATGATTTATATTTATGACACCACATATATTTGAATGATATATATATATCACAGTGGTACAACTATATTAACGACATTATATGTTGTTAACTAGGGCAACTAATAGATCAAAAGTATAGTTGTTCAGACTGTAGTATGATAGAATGAAGTCATAAAAAAATGTAAAATTTTAGTATAACTATATTTATTCTAATCCATCATGGTTCAGATATGTAGACTGTAGTGTCCATGTTGTGTGAAAGCCTGTCGGGCTGCCCATTTGCCACATGGTCGAACTATCATTTGGTAAAATGTGCAATTACATGTAACCTGTAAGTCGTTTTCTGTCTGATCTGACTGTCAGCAGCGAACTAGGTTGAGAGAAGTAGAAGGGAAGGAAACCGGTAGTTGTTCATCCGGGGAAGTGGACACTTCCTCCTTCAGATTGCACCAAGATTAATGTGGATGCGGATGTTGCTAAACTGACAACGAAGGGAGATGTGGGCGTTGGTTGTCGATCGGATACATGAGTTATCTTGGGAGCGTCGGCGATGGTTTTGATGGCATAAATCATCCGGGATCCCGTGAAGCTCTTGCCTGTAGGGAGGCCTTGGACATCGTTGATGATCTTCTACTAGGATACATCTCTGTGGCTTCAGACTTCGCAGAGGTCGTCATGGTCTGCATGGGGAGAACCTCGGTGTTTTAGGGATCATTTTGTCTAAAATAAAGAACAGAAATCACCGAAGAGGCGGTACCTGCTTCAAGCATGAGAGGAGGGAATCACATGTATAACCTCATCGCCTGGCGAGGCATCGTCGGGATGACATGTGTGGTTATTAGAGCCACCAATAGGTCTAAACATGCATGTAATCATCAACTCTATTTGAATAAAGGCGTGTGAGTTCTCAAATTTTTTTTTTGTCATAGAGGCAGGTACAACCGACTCCTCATGATGCGTACATATGATACTAGTAAACCTTATGTGTTCCCTTAGAACCATTTGTGTATTATTTGTGCAAGTTATGCCCCTTATAGATCATATCTATTATGTGTGTCTCGTGTATGTAACTCTCCAAATACAATGCATGTGGGATCTGTATGAGATCCATGCTTTGGTCATATATAGAGGGTCCGAGGGTGCGTGAGGGATCTAAATGATATCCAAGCTCTAACCTTATGAATAAGTGAGGTCTTTGCTTATGCTATGGCTTAAGTAATGGACATTTAGTGTAACATCCCCGTTTTTCAATCATCGTTTTCCCATAAATCATGCTTTTGGAATCCTGATGCGTGTAGTTGACACGTCCGTTGGGAACCCCAAGAGGAAGGTGTGATGCGCACAGCGGCAAGTTTCCCTCAGTAAGAAACCAAGGTTTAATCGAACCAGTAGGAGTCAAGAAGCACGTTGAAGGTTGATGGCGGCGGGATGTAGTGCGGCGCAACACCAAAGATTCCGGCGCCAACGTGGAACCCGCACAACACAACCAAAGTACTTTGCCCCAACGAAACAAGTGAGGTTGTCAATCTCACCGGCTTGCTGTAACAAAGGATTAACCGTATTGTGTGGAAGATGATTGTTTGCAGAGAAAACAGATAGAAACAAGTATTGCAGCAGATTTGTATTTCAGTATTAAAAGAATGGACCGGGGTCCACAGTTCACTAGAGGTGTCTCTCCCATAAGATAAAAGCATGTTGGGTGAACAAATTACGGTCGGGCAATTGACAAATAGAGAGGGCATAACAATGCACATACATGACATGATAAGTATAGTGAGATTTAATTGGGCATTACGACAAAGTACATAGACCGCCATCCAACCGCATCTATGCCTAAAAAGTCCACCTTCAGAGTTATCGTCCGAACCCCTTCCGGTATTAAGTTGCAAAGCAACGGACAATTGCATTAAGTATGGTGCGTAATGTAATCAACAACTACATCCTCGGACATAGCGCCAATGTTTTATCCCTAGTGGCAACAGCACAACACAACCTTAGAACTTTCATCACTGTCCCGGTGTCAATGCAGGCATGAACCCACTATCGAGCATAAATACTCCCTCTTGGAGTTAAAAGCAAAAACTTGGCCGAGCCTCTACTAGTAACGGAGAGCATGCAAGATCATAAACAACACATATGTAATAACTTGATAATTAACATAACATGGTATTCTCTATCCATCGGATCCCGACAAACACAACATAGAGTATTACGGATAGATGATCTTGATCATGTTAGGCAGCTCACAAGATCCAACAATGAAGCACAATGAGGAGAAGACAACCATCTAGCTACTGCTATGGACCCATAGTCCAGGGGTGAACTACTCACTCATCACTCCGGAGGCGACCATGGCGGTGTAGAGTCCTCCGGGAGATGAATCCCCTCTCCGGCAGGGTGCCGGAGGAGATCTCCGAATCCCCCGAGATGGGATCGGCGGCGGCGGCGTCTCGGTAAGGTTTTCCGTATCGTGGTTTTTCGCCTCGGGGGTTTCGCGACGAAGGCTTTAGGTAGGCGGAAGGGCGAGTCGGGGGCTAACGAGGGGCCCACACCACGGGCGGCGTGGGCCCCCTTAGCCGCGCCGCCATGTGGTGTCGCCACCTCGTGGCCCCACTTCGTATGCTCTTCGGTCTTCCGGAAGGTTCGTGGCAAAATAGGCCCCTGGGTCTTCGTTTCGTCCAATTCCGAGAATATTTCGTTACTAGGATTTCGAAACCAAAAACAGCGTAAAACGAGAACCGACACTTCGGCATCTTGTTAATAGGTTAGTTCCGTAAAATGCACGAATATGACATAAAGTGTGCATAAAACATGTAGGTATCATCAATAATATGGCATAGAACATAAGAAATTATCGATACGTCGGAGACGTATCAAGCATCCCCAAGCTTAGTTCTCGCTCGTCCCGAGCAGGTAAAACGATAACAAAGATAATTTCTGAAGTGATATGCCATCATAACCTTGATCATACTATTTGTAAACATATGTAGTGGATGCAGCGATCAAAACAATGGTAATGTCATGAGTAAACAAGTGAATCATAAAGCAAAGACTTTTCATGAATAGTACTTCAAGACAAGTATTAATAAGTCTTGCATAAGAGTTAACTCATAAAGCAATAAATCAAAGTAAAGGTATTGAAGCAACACAAAGGAAGATTAAGTTTCAGCGGTTGCTTTCAACTTGTAACATGTATATCTCATGGATAATTGTCAACATAGAGTAATATAACAAGTGCAATATGCAAGTATGTAGGAATCAATGCACAGTTCACACAAGTGTTTGCTTCTTGAGGTGGAGAGAGATAGGTGAACTGACTCAACATAAAAGTAAAAAGAAAATGGTCCTTCAAAGAGGAAAGCATCGATTGCTATATTTGTGCTAGAGCTTTTATTTTGAAAACATGAAACAATTTTATCAACGGTAGTAATAAAGCATATGAGTTATGTACATTATATCTTACAAGTTGCAAGCCTCATGCATAGTATACTAATAGTGCCCGCACCTTGTCCTAATTAGCTTGGACTACCGGATCTTTGCAATGCACATGTTTTAACCAAGTGTCACAATGGGGTACCTCCATGCCGCTCGTACAAAGGTCTAAGGAGAAAGCTCGCATTTTGGATTTCTCGCTTTTGATTATTCTCAACTTAGACATCCATACCGGGACAACATGGACAACGAGATAATGGACTCCTCTTTAATGCATAAGCATGTGGCAACAATTATTATTCTCATATGAGATTGAGGATATATGTCCAAAACTGAAACTTCCACCATGAATCATGGCTTTAGTTAGCGGCCCAAAGTTCTTCTCTAACAATATACATGCTCCAACCATAAAGGTGGTAGATCTCTCTTACTTCAGACAAGACGGACATGCATAGCAACTCACATGATATTCAACAAAGAATAGTTGATGGCGTCCCAGAAGCATGGTTATCGCACAACAAGCAACTTAATAAGAGATAAAGTGCATAAGTACATATTCAATACCACAATAGTTTGTAAGCTATTTGTCCCATGAGCTATATATTGCAAAGGTGAATGATGGAATTTTAAAGGTAGCACTCAAGCAATTTACTTTGGAATGGCGGACAAATACCATGTAGTAGGTAGGTATGGTGGACACAAATGGCATAGTGGTTGGCTCAAGTATTTTGGATGCATGAGAAGTATTCCCTCTCGATACAAGGTTTAGGCTAGCAAGGTTATTTGAAACAAACACAAGGATGAACGGTACATCAAAACTCACATAAAAGACATATTGTAAACATTATAAGACTCCATACCGTCTTCCTTGTTGTTCAAAACTCAATACTAGATGTTATCTAGACTCTAGAGAAACCAAATATGCAAACCAAATTAGCAAGCTCTAAGTATTTCTTCATTAATGGGTGCAAAGTATATGATGCAAGAGCTTAAACATGAGCACAACAATTGCCAAGTATCAAATTATCCAAGACATTTTAGAGTTACTACATGTAGCATTTTCCAATTCCAACCATATAACAATTTAACGAAGAAGAAACTTCGCCATTAATACTATGAGTAGAGCCTAAGGACATATTTGTCCATATGCTACAGCGGAGCGTGACTCTCTCCCACAAAGTGAATGCTAGGATCCATTTTATTCAAACAAAACAAAAAACAAAAACAAACCGACGCTCCAAGCAAAGTACATAAGATGTGACGGAATAAAAATATAGTTTCAGGGGAGGAACTCGATAATGTTGTCGATGAAGAAGGGGATGCCTTGGGCATCCCCAAGCTTAGACGCTTGAGTCTTCTTAAAATATGCAGGGGTGAACCACCGGGGCATCCCCAAGCTTAGAGCTTTCACTCTCCTTGATCATATTGCATCATACTCCTCTCTTGATCCTTGAAAATTTCCTCCACACCAAACTCGAAATAACTCATTAGAGGGTTAGTGCATAATAAAAATTCACATGTTCAGAGGTGACACAATCATTCTTAACACTTCTGGACATTGCATAAAGCTACTGGACATTAATGGATCAAAGAAATTCATCCAACATAGCAAAAGAGGCAATGCAAAATAAAAGGCAGAATCTGTCAAAACAGAACAGTCTGTAAAGATGGATTTTATTAGGCCACCAGACTTGCTCAAATGAAAATTCTCAAATTGAATGAAAGTTGCGTACATATCTGAGGATCATGCACGTAAATTGGCTTAATTTTCTGAGCTACCTACAGGGAGGTAGACCCAGATTCGTGACAGCAAAGAAATCTGGAACTGCGCAGTAATCCAAATCTAGTACTTACTTTTCTATCAAAGACTTTACTTGGCACAACAAAACTCAAAACTAAGATAAGCAGAGGTTGCTACAGTAGTAAACAACTTCCAAGACACAAATATAAAACAAAAATACTGGAGTAAAAACATGGGTTGTCTCCCATAAGCGCTTTTCTTTAACGCCTTTTAGCTAGGCGCAGAAAGTGTAACTCAAGTAACATCAAGAGACGAAGCATCAACATCATAATTTGTTCTAATAATAGAATCATAAGGTAACTTCATTCTCTTTCTAGGGAAGTGTTCCATACCTTTCTTGAGAGGAAATTGATATTTAATATTACCTTCCTTCATATCAATAGTAGCACCAACTGGTTCGAAGAAAAGGTCTTCCCAATATAATGGGGCAAGATGCATTGCATTCAATATCCAAGACAACAAAATCAACGGGGACAAGGTTATTGTTAACCATAATATGAACATTATCAACTTTCCCCAAAGGTTTCTTTTTAGCATTGTCGGCGAGATTAACATCCGGATAACGAGTTTTTCAATGGTGGCAAGTCAAGCATATCATAGACTTTCTTAGGCATAACAGAAATACTTGCACCAAGATCACATAAAGCATTACAATCAAAATCTTTGACTCTCATTTTAATGATGGGCTCCCAACCATCCTCTAGCTTTCTAGGAATAGAAGTTTCAAGTTTTAGTTTCTCTTCTCTAGCTTTTATGAGAGCATTTGTAATATGTTTTGTGAAAGCCAAGTTTACAGCGCTAGCATTGGGACTCTTAGCAAGTTTTTGCAAGAACTTTATAACTTCAGAGATATGGCAATCATCAAAATCTAAATCATTACAATCTAAAGCAATGGGATTATCATCCCCAAGGTTGGAAAAAATTTCAGCAAGCTTTATCACAGAAGTGCGTTTCAGCGGTTTTAGCGGCTTCAGGTAATTTTGCGCGCTTTGCACTAGGAGTAGAAGCATTGTCAACACCAATTATTTTACCATTGATAGTAGGAGGTGCAGCAACATGTGAATTATTAGCATTGCTAGTGGTGGTAATAGTCCAAACTTTAGCTACATTTTCCTTTTTAGCTAGTTTTTCATTTTCTTCTCTATCCCACCTAGCACGCAGGTTCAGCCATTAATCTTATATTCTCATTAATTCTAACTTGGATGGCATTTGCTGTAGTAACAATTTTATTTTCAATATCCCTATTAGGCATAACTTTCGATTTCAAAATATCAACATCATAGGCAAGACTATCAACTCTAGAAACAAGAATATCAATTTTATTGAGCTTTTCCTCAACACATTTGTTAAAAACAGTTTGTGTACTAATAAATTCTTTAAGCATAGCTTCAAGTCCAGGGGGTGTATTCCTATTATTGTTGTAAGAATTCCCATAAGAATTAGCATAACCGTTACCATTATTATAAGGATATGGCCTATAGTTATTACTAGAATTGTTCCGATAAGCATTGTTGTTGAAATTATTATTTTTAATGAAGTTTACATCAATATGTTCTTCTTGGGCAACCAATGAAGCTAATGGAACATTATTAGGATCAACATTAGTCCTATCATTCGCAAGCATAGACATAATAGCATCAACCTTATCATTCAAGGAAGAGGATTCTTCAACGGAATTTACCTTCTTACCTTGTGGAGCTCTTTCCGTGTGCCATTCAGAGTAATTAACCATCATATTATCAAGAAGCTTTGTTGCTTCACCAAGAGTGATGGACATAAAGGTACCTCCAGCAGCTGAATCCAAGAAATTCCGCGAAGAAAAATTTAGTCCTGCATAGAAGGTTTGGATGATCATCCAAGTAGTCGATCCATGGGTTGGGCAATTTTTAACCGAGAGATTTCATTCTTTCCCAAGCTTGAGCAACATGTTCATTATCTAATTGTTTAAAATTCATTATGCTACTCCTCAAAGATATAATTTTAGCAGGGGGATAATATCTACCAATAAAAGCATCCTTGCATTTAGTCCATGAATCAATACTATTCTTAGGCGAGAGATAGCAACCAATCTTTAGCTCTTCCTCTTAATGAGAAAGGAAACAATTTTAATTTTATAATGTCACCATCTACATCTTTATATTTTTGCATTTCACATAGTTCAACAAAATTATTGAGATGGGCAGCAGCATCATCGGAACTAACACCAGAAAATTGCTCTCTCATGACAAGATTAAGTAAAGCAGGTTTAATTTCAAAGAATTCTGCTCGTAGTAGCAGAGTGGAGCAATAGGTGTGCATAAGAAATCATTATTATTTGTGCTAGTGAAGTCACACAACTTAGTATTTTCAGGGTTGGCCATTTTAGCAATAGTAAATAAAGCAAACTAGATAAAGTGAATGCAAGTAAACTATTTTTTTTGTGTTTTTGATATAGAGTGCAAGACAGTAAATAAAGTAAAGCTAGCAACTAATTTTTTTGTGTTTTGATATAATGCAGCAAACAAAGTAGTAAATAAAATAAAGCAAGACAAAAACAAAGTAAAGAGATTGAGAAGTGGAGACTCCCCTTGCAGCGTGTCTTGATCTCCCCGGCAACGGCGCCGTAAATTTGCTTGATGCGTGTAGTTGACACGTCCGTTGGGAACCCCAAGAGGAAGGTGTGATGCGCACAGCGGCAAGTTTCCCTCGATAAGAAACCAAGGTTTAATCGAACCAGTAGGAGTCAAGAAGCACGTTGAAGGTTGATGGCGGCGGGATGTAGTGCGGCGCAACACCGGAGATTCCGGCGCCAACGTGGAACCTGCACAACACAACCAAAGTACTTTGCCCCAACGAAACGAGTGAGGTTGTCAATCTCACCGGCTTGCCTGTAACAAAGGATTAACCGTATTGTGTGGAAGATGATTGTTTGCAGAGAAAAAAGTAAAACAAGTATTGCAGCAGATTTGTATTTCAGTATTAAAAGAATGGACCGGGGTCCACAGTTCACTAGAGGTGTCTCTCCCATAAGATAAAAGCATGTTGGGTGAACAAATTACAGTCGGGCAATTGACAAATAGAGAGGGCATAACAATGCACATACATGGCATGATAAGTATAGTGAGATTTAATTGGGCATTACGACAAAGTACATAGACCGCCATCCAACTCGCATCTATGCCTAAAAAGTCCACCTTCAGAGTTATCGTCCGAACCCCTTCCAAGTATTAAGTTGCAAAGCAACAGACAATTGCATTAAGTATGGTGCGTAATGTAATCAACAACTACATCCTCGGACATAGCGCCAATATTTTATCCCTAGTGGCAACAAAGACAACACAACCTTAGAACTTTCCGTCATCTGTCCCGGTGTCAATGCGGGCATGAACCCACTATCGAGCATAAATACTCCCTCTTGGAGTTAAAAGCAAAAACTTGGCCAGAGCCTCTACTAGTAACGGAGAGCATGCAAGATCATAAACAACACATATGTAATAACTTGATAATTAACATAACATGGTATTCTCTATCCATCGGATCCCGACAAACACAACATAGAGTATTACGGATAGATGATCTTGATCATGTTAGGCAGCTCACAAGGTCCAACAATGAAGCACAATGAGGAGAAGACAACCATCTAGCTACTTGCTATGGACCCATAGTCCAGGGGTGAACTACTCACTCATCACTCCGGAGGCGACCATGGCGGTGTAGAGTCCTCCGGGAGATGAATCCCCTCTCCGGCAGGGTGCCGGAGGAGATCTCCAGAATCCCCCGAGATGGGATCGGCGGCGGCGGCGTCTCAGTAAGGTTTTCCGTATCGTGGTTTTTCGCCTCCGGGTTTCGCGACGAAGGCTTTAAGTAGGCGGAAGGGCAGAGTCGGGGGCTAACGAGGGGCCCACACCACGGCGCGGCGCCCCCCCTTGGCCGCGCCGCCATGTGGTGTCGCCACCTCGTGGCCCCACTTCGTATGCTCTTCGGTCTTCTGGAAGGTTCGTGGCAAAATAGGCCCCTGGGTCTTCGTTTCGTCCAATTCCGAGAATATTTCGTTACTAGGATTTCTGAAACCAAAAACAGAAACTGGCACTTCGGCATCTTGTTAATAGGTTAGTTCCAGAATATGCACGAATATGACATAAAGTGTGCATAAAACATGTAGGTATCATCAATAATATGGCATAGAACATAAGAAATTATCGATACGTCGGAGACGTATCAGATCCCTCTACCCACCTTTAACTGGTTCATTTAATTATAAATCCGACTTGGCGGTTGTGTTGGGATCGTCGAGATGATCAAAATGGACTACTCATACTCCGAATTCGGACTTCAGATGCATCTTTCTTGGCCTTATCAATTTCAAGGGCTATGGTTACTTATGCTATTCCGAAAATATGTTAAATAAAAGAAAACCTTGGGATGGATAAGGCCCTCTCGTGGTCACGCCTGCCCTCTTCCTCCACCACCGCATCATCATGCCCCTTCCCCTCTTCACCACATCCGCTTTCTCATGGCAGCAGCCCCCTTCCTTTTCTTGTCTTCAAATACCTCCCTCTCACGAGCAGCCACCCCACCAAGGCCCCACCTCTTCCCTTCCCTCCCCTTCCCTCCCCTTCCAAGCCCTTTGGATGGAGAACACTACACTTGTTGATACCTTGTTTAGGAGTAATGTTGGTTGGCAGAATATATACTTTGCATACATTGTTTCCATACTCTAGTGCTAAATAGGTACTCCATTCATTCCTTCTTATATGGTGATTTAGTTTTCTAAAAATTCAGACTATGCTAACTTCGAATGAGTTCCTAAAGAAACTATCAATCTCCATAACACCAAATTGTTGCCATAAATTTTTTTTTAGTATTGTAGACTTTGATAGTTTTTTCAAACATTTGGTCCAAGTTAGCGTAGACTTTTTTTGGATTACTAGTACACCTTATAATAGAGAACATAAGGAGTATGTGATAAGCTGTGATTACACCATCAATGATGCTATTCAGGTGGATCGGTCACAGTCAATTATCATGGAACATATTATTTCGGACAGTTTTTGCTGCGATGAAACCCAAGAGTAGGTGAAAATTACCCACCATTGCTAGTACCAAATAAAAAGAAGATAGCACGGTAGGCTATGTTAACTTTCGTTTCCAAAGTTCTCAAGGATTAATTGGCTGAACTCAGCCTGGTGTTCTAAAGTTTGGGCCCTATAGAAGCTTACAAGAAATTATTCACCATTACCTATTGAAATTTGGGGCATAGTTTCGTCGCACGGGTTGTGCGCCCAAAGACCCGGCCATGTTGAGACACTATTAGTATATTCATAGCCGCATGTTGTATTGACCTTCACTGTGTTAGTGATCAAAATGAGTTTTGCTTAGTAGCTCCGCTGTAGTAAATTTACCATTCAGTCAAATAATGTAATAGTAAAACCAGGTTTTACTGCTCATGTTGATTGATTTTGGGAGGATCCCTCAGTTTTCTTATTTACTAAATTCATTAGAACCTCACGCCTGTGCTGATGCAACTAAGTCAACTCAATTGCCCCACCTCGCTTCTTGTCTCCTACCCCATATCCCCTCTTTATTGTACTGAACCTGGTATATTTCTGTTACGCAATGAAAAGGGGTTGAAGCCCGGTCGGAAAAACTAAGTCAGCTCAATTTTCTGTCTTTCAAAGCCTTTTGTTTCTTGTCGTACACTCTCTAGTTACATGTGCAGCAAGTTAGACGATGCTGAATATATACTTGGTGTAATAAGTGGTTATATTTTTCGACAGAGAATAAGTGATTATATGCAACCACGAGCATAATAGCTATGGTCTTGATTTTTGAGGTTCTTCCTGCAGAAAAATTTGTTGCCCTAACCGGTCAACAGCCTAGTCAGTCTGCCACGTCATGATACGGCCACCGAGCTTATACTTGGAAATACAGTGAGCAAAAACACTCATCCTCGACAAGTTGTATGACTAATGATGTGATTCCCTCATACTTCTCTCATATACGGAGTTAAGGGTTTTTGTGTGTGTGTGTGATCTTTGTATATATATGTTGGTTTCCATGCTAAATTGTTACATACATTTGCAACAACTAAATCTACTAACTGAGAATACAAACCATATCATAAAATTACTTTTCAAGACAAATCCAATGATAAATATAGCCACCGGACAATCTGAATCTATTTCCATATGAATATAGTCAAAGCTGGAAAAGTTTGAATATGTACTTTATTTTTACTGCCAAAATCAAACCAGATTTGGCGTGTGGCTTGAAATGTAAGAGAAATAGGGAGCAAACCAGTTTCCACATGCACGCAAACATTTGCAACAACATACATAATGAACCAAGGAAAGAAAACATAAGAAATGCTCAAGAATCAAAACATAAGAGTTACAGTACATTGCCTGTTTTGGGATGTCTCTCGCGACGCCCGCGACGTCGGGACCATGGCTCTCGCCGGGGAGGAAACATCGCCGGCGTTTTCTCCTGCCGCCGGCCCAGCCTATCTTATCGCCAACTGGGGTATCGCCGCGCTCTGGTAGCCGGTTCGATCCCTTAGAGGAGTCGGAGGTGGATGAAGAGATCTCCATTGCCGAGGAGGTGGCGTGGGATGGCCTGGAGGATTTGCCGAGAGTTCTGCCGATCGGCCGGATTGATGATCGAGATCGAGAGGCGCTTTTGGAAGATTTCTGGAGCAAGATTGGCTTCCCGGATGCCGCGGCAAGATCGTGGGAGCGACGACCGCCGTCGTCCGCGCCGGCTGTGACTAGGGCGAGGTCGGCTTCGCCGCCGCCGAGGACGGCCAGGCCGCTCGCCAGTTCGTCGCCTGGGCTGCGGATGCCTAAGGGGCCGGTGCGGATCAAGGCTTGGAAGGGACCTCTGCCCGCCAAGCGGATTACGCCGCCGGCTATCTTCGGGGATTTCTTTGCCAATGCCAAGGTGGGAGCAGACAAGAAGGATGGCGGCTCTTCCTCGCCGGCGCCGGCGTCGGCGACCGGATTTCGGCCAAGGTTTGAACCAGCCAAGGCGGGATCCGGGTACGTTGGGCCTCAGCCTCAATGGGCCGGTTTTTGCCGGGCCTTGATGGGCTTGCAGCGGGCGGATCGTCGATCGCCTGGTTTACTCGCGTCGATCACGCGACATGCGATCGTAACTCCGTCTCTGCTCGTCGACGCCGCACCTCTGCCGCCTCTGTTCGTTCCGCCGGATCCTCGCCTCCTCACCTCGTCGCCGGCGCCGTCTCTGCTCCGAGCATCTCTCTCCCGTTCGTTCGCTGAGGTGGTGGCTAGTGGTGCTGCGGCCGCCTCCATGGCAGGGCCCTCTCGTCCCGTACCACCAGGAACGGCTCCAGGTCCGTCGGCGCCGCCTCCTGTGCGGCCGGTGGATGCGGCGGGGCCTTCGTCGTACCAAGGCCCTCCGGGGTTCCAGGGATGGCCGGCGGGGGCTCTCATGCCGTCTGCTCCGGTTGCTCCGCCTCGTCCTCATGTAGGGTTCCGCCCGCCTCCGCCTCGGATACCGGCTGCACAATTTTTGCCGCAACAGCACCAGTACCCGCAGCAACAGTACCCGCCACAGCAGCAGTACCCGCAGTACCAGGGGCAGTATTTCCAGTATCCTCCTCCTATGCAGCATGCCGGGGGGCAACAGCCAGTTCAGCAACCTGTTGTGCAGAATACGCCGGCGCAACCTGGTCAGGCTAAGAAGAGGAGGAAGAAGAAGACCGCCGCTGCGGCGGTAGCGGTGGGTGCGATGGCTGCCATGCCGCCGGCTACGGCGCAGCCTATAGTGCAAGATCCCTCGGTTCCCGCGGGTGTGCCAGTTGGTACGCATACGTTGGAGACTCCTGTTCAGCCGTTGTTGCCACCGGTTGTTCCTGTCGCTGTAGCACCTGTCGCGAAGCCGAAGAAAGTGGGTCGTTGCTGGAAGTGCGCGGTTAATACTCATGCTACCAAGGACTGCAAGGTCATTCATTACTGTTTAGTTTGTGATTCTGGGGAGCATCCGACCATTCGATGTCCTGTTCTGAAGATTCCGAAGCCCATGAGTTGTTTCGTTGGTTGCGGTAATGATGCTACTCTTGATCTTCAGATTCCTGATTCAGTTTATAAGCCACATTTGCTACCCTCTGGTGCGCCTACAGCCTTGGTTCAGGTGTCAGGAGAGGGGACGGTCACATCGGCAGATATTCAGAGTCTCATGGCTCGCATGTGTCCGGGTAATCCCACTTGGAAGTGGGAGGCGGTGGCCCATGGTAATAATGCTTTTTTGATTGGGATCCCTACAGCTGAGGATTTGTTGAGGATAGATGGTATGCAGATGAATGTGCCTAAGGTGAATGCACAGGTTACAGTCTCTTCCTGGACACACCAGGATGTTACTCCTGCTTATGTTATGAAGCCTGTGTGGGTGCATGTCGAGGGTGTACCAGATTCTTTGCGACATTTCCTGGGTTTGTGGGCTGTTGGTACTTTTATTGGCTCTACGCTTGATGTCGACTTGTATACCCTTCGGAGTCAGGGGATTGTTCGGATTCAGGTGGCCATGAGGGATATAGCTGCTTTGGAGAAGGATAAGTCTGGGGGTCTACCTGCCTTAGTAGTGATGGCTCGTCTGCAACTCAATGGTTACAGGTTTCTTTTTCGTCGTGAGACTCCTGGGTTTAAGCCGGATCCTCGTTTTCGGCCTTTCTTCTGGAAGGGAGACGATGATGATGATGCGTCTCACGGGTTCGAGGATGAGGGTTTGGATGACTCTGCGGCGGATGTGGCTCCGGGGACAGCGCATATGGAGGTTGATGGCCACGTGCCTATGCAGTCCTCTGGCGCAGCTGTGGCGCCGGCTACACAAGTGGCTTTGACTCCGTTTAATCATTCGCCGAGGACAGACAGGGGAAGGGAGATTGTGGCTCGGGCCAAGGAGGTGTCACCTCATCTGGTTGCTACCCCGCCGCCCGCGTCTCGGGCGCCTTCGCCATCTCGCGGCAGGATTTTTATGCAGGGAAGGACTCGCCCGGCTCCGTCGTCGGCTACTCCGCTGCGTAGTTCCTCGGTTGGACCCATTCCGTCTTCTACTCCAGCTCAGACGGAAGGGGTGCAGCCAAGGTCATATGCAACTTCGGCGGGCGCCACGGGGCCCTCGGGACAGCTGCAGGCCGGGTCTCCACCGGCGGACCAGCAGCAGCTCGCCGGACGCCAGGGAGGGCGGCAGCAGCAGGTCCGTGTCCAGGCGGGGCAGCAGCTGCCTCCCCCACGCTCAGCAGAGCCTCAGCAGCCCTCCCCTGGTCCGACGGTGCAGCGGCAGCCGCACGGCGAGGAGGTGCTTCAGCAGCCTGCTTCTCCGGTCCTGTCGTCTCGTGCTGCCCCTGGGCGCAGCGAGGAGACTAGGCTTTCGCGTGATGGTGGCCGGGAGGAGGCACAGCCAGGCGTGGCCTTTTCTTCGTCTCAGGAGGTGGAGCAGGCCGGGCTGGGGAGGTGCCCCAGTCGCTCGTCTTCCGCCCCCCCTTCGCCTAGGGGGGCAAAGGCGTCGCTGCTGGATTCGATACAGGGGGCTTCCTCGCCATTTACCCCTGCATCGAGTCCTCCTTCACCTGCTTCGGGGTCTTCTTCACCACCACCGACACATGCCTCCGTCCCGTCTCCACCACGCTCGAGTCCTTCTCCGCCAGCCTCTCCTAGGCAGCAGCCTCGTACCACGAGACCTCCACCCGTCGTTCAGCCGACGGTGAGGAGGAGCGAGCGGTATGCTTTGTCGGAGGACGGTGCGGGGGCTACGGATGAGGACGTGATGCAGAGGGCCATGCGGCGCAAGGCGGAGATGAACCTCGACACGGCAGGTACTAAACAGCCGGCCAAGTCGTTTACTTCTTTTTCTGATGTTCGTATTTCTTCTAATTTGAGTAGTATAGGTGTCTCTTTGGGTTCTCGGTCAGATGAGATTTTGGTTTCGACTAATGTGTTGAGACAGAACGAGCTTGACCGTTTAACGGTTGCTCCGACTGGATCCACTAGGTCTGAAACTACCATAGTAGATGATGATGAAGATGATGACATCTTAGATGGTCAGCTTCTCTCGGCTATTATTGGTAATGTTACAGAAGTTGATTTAGAACACTCAGAGCTTAGTTCAGTTTATGATCTAAATGCTTCTGCACGTGGTTCTCGATCTTCGGCTGGAAAGAAATCTCGTAGATATAGCAAAAGTTCTAAAAATAAATTAGTCTCTCGATGAATGGCATGTTTCGGAATAGCAGAGGTCTGGGCGACTTGGCTAAGCATTCTCACATTGCCGATGGTTGTAGAGATTATGATTTAGACTTTATTGCTATTTCCGAGACGGGTAGGCGAAATTTCACACAGAGTTTTCTCGACCGTTTATCAGGCGGGATTAACTTTCAGTGGTTTTCTCGCCCGCCTCGTGGTAGGTCTGGGGGCATTTTACTTGGCGTCCGCATAGACACCATGACTGTTTTAGCTAGTTCTGATGGAGAGTATCACATTAAGCTTGATATTCAGAACAAAGCTGACGGTTTCATCTAGAGTCTGGTTGCTGTGTATGGTGCTGCCCAAGACGCCTTTAAGGCCGACTTTTTACGTGAGTTGGTAAATCTTGCAAAAGATAACCCACATCCGATTCTGATCGGAGGGGACTTTAATTTGCTGAGATTTCCTCATGAGAAAAGTAAGGGTCTTTTCGATGGTCATTGGCCTTTCTTGTTCAATGCTGTCATTGACAGTTTGGACTTAAGAGAGGTGTTTATGTCCGGTCGACAGTTTACCTGGGCCAACAGCTTGCCTGAACCCACATACGAAAAGCTAGATCGTGTGTTGATGGATACCGAATGGGAAATTAAATATCCTATGGTATCTGTCCGTGCGCTAGAACGTATTGAAAAACTGTCCGACCATGCTCCTATCCTCCTTACCACTGGGAACCCTCGAATTGTTTGTAAACGGCCGTTCAAATTTGAAATTGGCTGGCTACATCGAGATGGGTTCCATGAGATGGTCAAAAAGGTTTGGGAAAGACCCGTCGGGGGTAGCACACCAATTATGAGATGGAATAATAAGATGCGGACAATGCGCAAACATCTCTCTGGTTGGGCTGCCCATACGGCCGGTATTCTTAAAAAGGAGAAGGCTCGCTTATCAAAAGTGATCGATGACCTAGAGGCTATAGCGGAAGTGAGACCGCTGTCCATGCAAGAGATTGATCTTAAGAACCAATCAAATGCACGGATGGCGGGTCTCCTCCGCGAAGAGGAACTCAAATGGTATCAACGATCAAAAGCCCAATTCATATTGGAAGGAGATTCGAATACGAGATATTTTCATGGCTTGGCCAATGGAAGACATCGAAAGAAACGTATTCATTCTCTCATCCAAGATGAAGGGGTGATTGAAGGCCATGAGCAACTCAAATCTTACATTACTAATATTATAAAGATCTGTTTGGGCCTCCGGAGGAAAGCTCCTTTTCTCTTAATGAGGACTTAACGGATGATATACCCCAAGTTTCTGCTGAAGAAAATGGCCTACTAACCGCACCTTATTCTGAGGAAGAGGTTCAGAAGGCAATTTTTCAGATGGAATGCAACAAAGCACCGGGTCCAGATGGTTTTCCAGCGGAGTTTTATCAAACTTTCTGGGATATAATCAAATCAGACCTTCTAGATTTGTTCAGTGCTCTGCACACAGGACAACTAGAATTATTTCGTCTAAATTTTGGTGAAGTAATTTTGTTACCGAAGGTTAATGAGGCAGAAAGGATCCAACAATATAGACCTATTTGCCTCTTAAACGTCAGTTTCAAGATTTTCACGAAAGTGGCCACCATTAGACTTAATACGGTTGCGGACCATGTCGTCCAGCCTTCACAAACCGCTTTCATGCAAGGAAGGAACATCCTTGATGGTGTGGCCGTTTTGCATGAGACGGTTCATGAGATGCATACTAAGAAATTAAGTCGGGTTATTCTAAAATTAGATTTTGAAAAGGCGTATGATAAAGTAAAGTGGTCTTTCTTACAGCAGACACTCAGGATGAAAGGTTTTTCTCCAGAGTGGCGGGCTCTAATTCATGATTTCGTGTATGGAGGTAGTGTGGCAATTCGGGTTAATGATGACACCGGCCACTATTTTCAAACACGAAAAGGGTTACGCCAAGGGGATCCGCTATCACCGATGTTGTTTAACATTGTAGCGGATATGTTGGCGATACTCATAGAGCGGGCCAAGTCTGATGGTCAAATTGAAGGTGTGATCCCTCATCTGGTTGATGGGGGTTTATCTATCCTTCAATACGCCGATGATACAATTCTATTTATGGATCATGATTTCGAAAAGGCTCGCAATCTGAAATTAATTTTGGCAGCTTTCGAGCAGTTGTCGGGATTGAAAATCAATTTCCATAAAAGTGAATTGTTCTGTTTCGGTGAGGCCCAAAATGATATGACTCTATATACAGAGTTGTTTGGTTGTGGGCAAGGCCAATTTCCTATTCTCTATTTGGGTATTCCGATTCATTATCGGAGACTTACGATTGCTGAATGGAAAATTGTGGAAGAAAGATTACAAAAACGCCTTAGTAGTTGGAAAGGTAAATTGTTGTCCCTGGGAGGAAGATTGATACTCATTAATTCGGTACTCACAAATATGGTACTGTATATGTTATCATTCTTTCTTCTGCCGAAAGGAATTCTGCATAAACTCGATTATTATCGATCCAGATTCTTTTGGCAAGGGGATAGCGAGAAAAAGAAGTACCGACTGGTGAAATGGAGCATAGTTTGTAGTCCCAAAGATCAAGGTGGACTTGGAGTTCACGACCTACAGGTCAAGAATTCAGCTCTGCTGGGTAAATGGCTATTTAAGCTTCTTACCGAGGATGGGATATGGCAAACTATCCTTCGGAGAAAGTATATTGGCTCGAAGACGTTATCCCAAGTGGTTTGGAAACCTGGGGATTCTCACTTCTGGGCTGGACTCATGGCGACAAAGAATGTTTTCTTTCGCCATGGTACTTTCTCGATTAAGAATGGAGAACAGATACGGTTCTGGGAAGATGTTTGGTTAGACAATGCTCCCTTAAGTGAACAGTATCCTGCTCTGTATAGTATTGTTCGTCGCAAAGGTGATACCATTGCCACAGTTATGGCTACCTCACCTCCGAACGTGACGTTCAGACGGGTTTTGCTTGGACAAAGACTATTGGCATGGAATAATCTAATTCACCGGCTGGGAGATATTCACCTATCGCCTGAACTGGACGAATTTAGATGGAATCTTCATGTAGATGGTACTTTCTCAGTCAAATCGCTATACAATGTGATCCTTCATTCTGATACACCAGTTGATAATAATAAAAAAATCTGGAAGATGAAGATACCATTAAAAATTAAGATTTTTGGATGGTACCTTCGTCGAGGAGTTATTCTTACAAAAGATAATCTTGTTAAGCGGAATTGGCACGGAAGTAAACGGTGTGTTTTCTGCCATCATGATGAAACTATTAAACACCTGTTTTTCCAGTGCCATTTTGCGAGATCTATATGGTCAGTCATCCAAGTAGCATCTACCCTGTATCCCCCGACTAGTGTGGCCAATGTCTTTGGCAACTGGCTTCACGGTGTCGATTCAAGGTTTAAGTTGCTTCTTAGGGTGGGGGCGCTTGCAGTTATCTGGGCGCTTTGGCTAAGTAGAAATGACAAGATTTTTAATGATAAAAATTGTTCTTTGTTGCAGGTCATCTACAGATGTACATGTATTCTCCGTTCGTGGTTACCTCTTCAGCGGATGGAGAACCGAGACCTATTTACGGAGGTCTGTACACGGTTGGAGGCTACGGCGAGGGATACTTTTTCCCTACATGGGTGGCAGCATAGTCTACGGATTGCAGCGCCACCCTCATCTTAGGCGTTATATGATTCATCGCTTCGATATGTATTTCGCCTAGTTTTTTTATATATACTTTGATTCCAGACACTTGAACGGCTGTGTGCATCCTGGTTATGCAGAGGCTGGATGTAATTGCTTCCAAAAGTAATAAAGCATCCTTTATCGAAAAAAAATCAAAACATAAGCCCGCATCCTTGGAGCTTCTCTTGGACGATGCGGTCTAACTTTTCCGCCATCTCTTGGCTCATGTGGTTTGTCCAGTCTCCTACTTTTCCTTTCCTGAAAAACACAGAGTTATCAAGGTACACTTTGTTTCCTCGATCAACTCCGCCTACCTGGTTAACCTGTAGGCCGGTAAGCATTTCAAAGCTGCACAGCCTCACCACCTCTTCGGCAACGCCAGAGCTCTCCTCCTCTTTGGTCAACGGGACGCCAAGGAATTTCGCTAGCGTCCGCACAGCTTGCACCGGATCTGACATGATCTCTTCATACTTCAGAAAAAGAACGTTGTTAGGCCTTGCTAGGCTCTCCTTCCAGTACTCGAGGCAGTGATCCCAGAAGGGGCCATAAGGTGAGAACCCCTCGCAGAACATGCTGAAAGCATTCTCCATCGACAAGTTGCAACCCTTGACAACTCTGTTCTCGTAGTGCAACCTTGACACCAGGGTGTCCTTGGGGTCCCGGCACAGGTACACGATTCGGCGGCCACGCGAACTCGTCGTGTCCGGTGGGAGCATCGACATGGGCATGTGCGTCGCGAGAAGCCTCGGAGAAGGAAGCGTCTCAATATCAGCATGATCCGTGCTGAGGCCAGAGATCTCGATGAACGGCACGACGTCATGAGGGTGGCGGGTGAGGAGCGGGTGGTTGGCGAAGCTGTAGCGGGAGCGGTTGGTGATGGTGAAGGCGAGTGCCTTGAGCCAGGTGGTGCCACACTTGGGCTGCGTGGCGAGGATGATGTCGTCGGCGCGGGGTTTGTAGGTTTCTTGGACTAGCAAGATCTTCTCTAGCATCTGTGGCCGGAACCAGTACTTCTTGTATTGAATCAGTGGTTGTGACCACCCTTCTCTTGCTGGGAGTGTGGACATGAAATGTTTGAGCTGGCTTTCTTTGGGTAGGTCACCTTCTGATGAACTCTTGGTGGGACTCTCTTGAGCGTGAGCCATGGCTGATCGGAGAGGAGGCAAAGCTCTCAGTTCCTGGCTTGTTGCTCGATGTATGCTACTGGTTTTATGCCAGTCGATGGAGGATGATTCAGAGAGAGGAAGCTGGTTGTTAGTGCGGTGATGCAATAATAGATATTTGTTTATGTGTGCTGCATATGTATAAAATGGATAGATGGTACGATCGATCGAGATGTTACTATAGTTTATGGAGGAGCAGGTTCACGTGGCGGCTAAAGTTTAGAAAAGACCAACCATTACGTTTCGGAAAAGTTGTAAGAAGGGAACCAACCTATGGTTGGGTGGTTAGGAGGGCAGTAGCACCCCAGTCCACCAGAGTTCAAATCACAGATTTGACACTTTGATGTCTCATTAAAGACGGAATATTCTTCAGTGGGAGGCGACGTTCCCGTCGACAGCGAAGTGCTCATAGGGGTGTAGGGTGTGCGTGCGTTTATAGAGGTGAGTGTATGTGCGTATTTGTGACCGTCTACGTCTGTACTGTGTTTCGCAAAAAAAAGCTGTAAGAAACTAAGAAAGTTTCAGTAAAAAATGCCGTTATATTTTTGGTCTACATGAAAAAACAAAATGGTGGAGGAATAAAAACTCTTTTCTGTATCAATTTTTTCATGTAGCACAAAATGCTACGTATATTTTTGCCATATTTCTGGCGACATTCAGGATGTGTATAGACATATTTTTTATATTGTATTTGTAAACACAGAAATATAGGATTTTTTTTTGTTTTTGCAAAAGCGAGCGCACCGGTGCTAAGGAGCCTCCAGCAGTTTTCGCCATCAAATTAAATGTGAATAACCCGTCCTCCTCTCTTTGAAACAAGGGGCGTTTCCGGTTCTGTGCGTGCTTCAAACAATTTTGTCTTCTCCATATTACCATATCTCTAGAGTCAATAATTTTCTATGAGGAACTACTGAACTCAATCACTTGCTGCCGTTACTCAACAGTTTTACGTTGAGGTCTATCCCGTAGAGGTAGTCAAATTGGATCAGTGATCGATTTCTAGGTTTCGTCGTAAATCTAATTGGTTACTTCCAATTACGTAAATCAATAGTTCAAACCGCACTCAAAGGTAGGGCATTTCCCATTGATATAGGAACTTTTGTACCAGAAACAATAGTATCTCCAATTATAGCCCCTCCGGGATGTAAAATATATCTCTTCTCACCATCCCCATAGTGTATGAGACAAATGTATGCATTTCGATTAGGGTCGTATTCTATGGTTACGATTCTACCGGATATGTCTTTTTGATTCCGTCTAAAATCTATTTTACGGTATAGGCGCTTATGACCTCCCCTCTATGCCTTGCGGTAATGATTCCTCCGGAATTACGACCTTTACCACAACGGTGTCGTCCATGGATCAAATTATTTCGTGGATTGGATTTCACTTGCCTGTCTACGGTTCCCTTGCGTGTGCTCGGGATAGGTGTTTTGTATAAATGTTTCGCCGTATTATTAAGTATTCTCCTTTAGTTTTTTTCTCTATCTAGAAGTGGAATAGAATAACCCGGTTGAAGGGTAATGATCATACGTCTGTAATGCATTGTATGTCCCAGAATAGGTCCTATTCTTCTACCCTTTCCAGGTAGTCGATGGCTATTCACAGCTACTACCTTAACACCAAAGAAGAGTTCGACCCAATGCTTTATTTCTGTCTTAGTGAATCCCGATTCGACATTAAAAGTATATTGATTCTTTCCCAATAAACGAAGACTTTTTTCTGTAAATACTGCGTATTTGATTCCATCCATAAATCGACTTTCCCTCCTATGCTCTGAGTTCCAGTATCGATAAGAATTCGAGTTCTTATTGTTCTTATGTTATGGTATGAATATACCATACCAATTCGACATGTAGAATGGGACTCTCTCTTTGTCCTCGTCCGATTAATCCACTTTTTTAAAGACCTCAAAACTTTGAATTGAAGGATTTGATTACAAAATATTCAATTGGAATGGATTCACAATAAAATAATTCAAAAAAAAAAATTCTGAATTTTTGATTTCATAATCATTTCTGTTTAAAATTGCATTCTAAAAAAGAATAAAGAACCTATATTATAATATGGGTTCCATGATTAATCGTTTGCTATGCCAGTATCTATACGTGTTTATTAGATGTATAAAGCCCTTCTTTCTCAAATTTAGAAGGAATTCCACTAACAACACAACGTAATTACCCGATTCGTTAGAACAGGATTTACGAAAGGGTTGCTTAGATTTAAGAAAAGGTTGTTTAGATGTATACATTATTTATTCCTTATTTAAAATTGAAAAAAATTCATTCATTTCTTTATTTTATTAATTTAGTATCCAGAAGAAGTAGTCTTTCTTTGATCCATATCTTATTTAATTCATAATCTTATTTAATTCATATTATAGTATATGAATACTCTCTATACATATGAAATAATATCTACCGAAAATCAGATGAGTTGATTTGTATTTTATACTATAATGTTTTTTATTTATATATTAATTATGAAGTTCTTATAAATATGAAGTTCTTACTCTTTTTGTTCTTTGTAAAAATAGAACACATGATGTTGCTATTTCTTTATTTCGTGATGAGTGGTATGTTTGCGACAATAACGACAAAAAATTTTGAATTCTAATTGTCCGGGTGTATTGTAGCGATTCTTTTGAGTACTATATCTAGAAATCCCCGTCGATTCCTCATTGGCACCTTTTCGAACACAACTGATGCATTCCAAAATAACTCTGATTCTAACATCTTTCCCCTTTGCCATGAACCTCCTTTTCTTTTTGGATTGACTTAACTTAATTCTTTTATTCTTCTATTTAGAATCCGAAGAAGAAGAATAAAATCCATTAGAATAATTTATTTTTCAAAAAAACTTTTCTTATTCGTCTTTTTCTATCTTCCCATTCATCTCCACTATACCCCTCGTCTTCTAATTCCTTCCATTCGACCAAGGAATTCTCTATAATAATTCGCAAATCCAAATCTGCTAATTGTTCTCTAATAGCACCTGCTCCTGTTGCAATTTCCCGATTTCGAAATGTTGCAAAGCCTGGGGTAGAAAAAAAGGGAGAAATGCTGTGGTTACAGGATGCAATTTCCTCTTCGAATAAACCTCGTAATCGTAAAAAAGTGGGTTTTTTAGTGCTGGGCCTAGCAAAAGAGAAATCGCCGTATACTAGGCCTTCCAACTTCTTAAGAGGTTTATCTAAAAGATTCGCGATATAACTAGGAAGACCTTTCAAATACCACACATGAGTCACGGGACATGCGAGTTTACATACGATATTGATTCTCTTTGTCACACGATACTTTACTTGTCCGAGGTTCGATCATCGGTATCTCCATACCTAGTTCAACCTCGTTTCCGACAAGTACTCTTTACTCGTTCCGTGGTATGTAATCTCTTGTGAACCAGTCACATGCTTGCAAGCTAATTAGACGACATTCCACCGAGAGGGCCTAGAGTGTATCTATCCGTCATCGGGATGGACAAATCCCACTATTGATCCATATGCCTCAACTCACACTTTCCGAACACTTAATCCCATCTTTATAGCCACCCATTTACGCAATGGCGTTTGATGTAATCAAAGCATCCTTCCGGTGTAAGTGATTTACATGATCTCATGGTCGAAGGACTAGGTAACTATGTATCGAAAGCTTATAGCAAATTGAACTTAATGACTTGATCTTATGCTACGCTTATTTGGGTGTGTGTCCATTATATCATTCATCCAATGACATAACCTTGTTATTAATAACATCCAATGTTCATGATCACGAAACCATGATCATCTATTAATCAACAAGCTAGTTATACAAGAGGCTTACTAGGGACTCCTTGTTGTTTACATAACACACATGTATCAATGTTTCGGTTAATACAATTATAGCATGGTATGCAAACATTTATCATAAACACAAATATATTATAATAACCACTTTATTATTGCCTCTTGGGCATATCTCCAACACTGTCAACTCGAGCCTGGGTCACCATGTTCCTTCCGTCACCTTCTCGTGGAGGATCTCACACCGCCACCGTAGTGGGTCGGGGACTATTTTGCCTTGGACTATTTCTGCGTGGAGCACTTTCGGGTTGTGGTGCAACTTCTCTTCCTGCTATCGCTACCCACATAATGCCAACTCCTGCCATAGCCATCTGGTACAGTGATTCCCTGGGATCTCCGTGAGGTGGTTTAGATGCCATTATATAGGCATGTGTCGCCATATACCCTGCCTCCGGAGTTTTTGGGATGATGTGCCCTCTCGTGTCTATTGACATAATGGACATGTTGAGATTT
Source organism: Lolium rigidum (assembly GCF_022539505.1). NCBI lineage: Eukaryota > Viridiplantae > Streptophyta > Magnoliopsida > Poales > Poaceae > Lolium > Lolium rigidum. The sequence goes on along the minus strand of NC_061512.1, from coordinate 156,124,302 downwards.
TGGATCAATTTTTTTCCCGTTCTTGCTCGGGCACGTTTGCCAATTGAGATCTTGCTCTTGAGCGGGTGTCCCTGTGACTATCTCCCGAAGTTCTCGAGTATCGACTCAAGTTGGTCCTGCGCGCACTTGACGCAGAAGTTGCAGCTCTTCTTTCGTCGAGCATTGCCCTCTGTTTTTCTAGCTCTCGTCCAGCACGAGTGAGTTTATATTGATACGCTTGCAACGCCTGCGGCGTAGCTGCAGTACTCATCGGCTTTGTGCCATCCATGGCTCTCTTAGCTCTATCCCAAGCTTCCTGCGGCAGCTGTACTTTTTCCCGCGGTGTGGATCCGATGTATTTATTTCCTGTTCCACGCGTGAGATCTGCGGGATCGATGCAGGGGTTGCTCAAATCATCGAAAGCCTCCGACGCTTCATCCTCTTGACGGCTTGTTCCCCCGATTACGCGGACTTGATAATATGTTGCAGTTGTGTTCTCCTCAGCTTCAGGGTTGATGACACCATCGTATAGATCAGCGAAGACCTCCCTACTAGCAGTAGAGTTGTTGGTGAAGTTGAAGTTGGTGAAGCCGACATTGTCGAAGCTTTCCGAGTCGCTGTCTAGATAGAAATCTGTGAATGACTCGAAAGTCATGTTGCCGAACAGATCGACGAGTCCCCCCGCCGCCGGCGGGCTTGGTGAAGCTTGGCGCGAAACTTCCTCGTCGCCTAACTCGATGGATGATGCTGATGATCCCGAGAAATTGGAATCGACCGCTGACGATCCTGAAAAAATCGGTGCCGCGAGACAATGCAATCCTTCTTTCCCGACGAGGAAGCGAAAGCTCCCGAACGTCATCTCCGTCGACTCCTCCAGATCGGCATATGCATGCAAACGGGCGGGAGGGTAAGGAACAAAATCGGCGAGATCAGGTTGGACTCGTTTACCTCCGTCCATCGCGTTGCTTGCAATAGATGATGATGTTGACAATGCCATCGAGATCACCTCCTTGCGGCCTCCAATTCTCACATACGGCGCCAATTGACAAGGGATTAACTTGTCAATGCCTACAGATTGTAGACTTAGGGTTTCGTAGAAAGTAGAGGACACGTAGATCTCGAAGGTTCGGTCGAAAAGGTGCTCGACTCAGAAATTACGGTGGTGTGTTGACAATAGATTCGATTCCCTCTTTTTCCCTCGGTTCCCCTTTATATAGGAGGCGGAGGCGAGACTTTCCGTGCCGTGTAAGTTACAAACAATGAGAGGCATATTGGGCCTTCCCTATTTTGCTACATTATTCCTAATACAACTCTATTTCCTTATCCGAAGTTCTATGGGCTTCTGGGCCTTCAAAGCTTCGGGTTCTTCGGGCTTCATGTCTACTCCAGATAACCCGGGTGTCTTATTCGGCATGCCTATTCGGCATACCTATGTCAGGAGTATTTACATAGCATATTTTGTTGCATGCAATGTTAAGGACCATGATCATGCACACAAAAATGTTTATCCGGTACGCTTCGAAAGTAGAAATCACCTACTTCCTTAATACTTCCTTAATACCTGAAAAGTATCTTATTTATCATTGTTATCCCTGGACACTAAACCAATTAGTCAAGAAAGAGAAGTGCTAGGACGATTCTGCTACTTTTCTAAGCTGTAGCTACTGGATTCAAGCGTTTACATAGCTATATGTACCAAGAATGCATTAGAGGACTCACATTTCTGTCAGCTAGGATGGCGCGGTAAATAAGATCTGCCATATGAGTCACTTTAATTTGTGCGATCATAATTTTCGCGATCCTCACCCAACCATGGATGTACGTGTGCATGTCTTCAACAAATCTGAAACTAACATGCCTGAGAAATGAGCGGAACACATGTATCAGTCAAACTAACAAATGGAATCTTTGATGCAGTAGTGTAGAAAGAAGAAGTTACAAGTGGGGATTCCAGGGGAAGCGAGAGTACGAACTTGGTGCCATTATTCTCTTCGAGCAGGCGCGTCCGAGGCTAAGTTGTACTGCCATGGTTACTCCGTAAGGTTGAGAATTGGTTGCATCGAATATTATGCTAAGTTCTGGCCCGGGTCTTGCTTTTGTACACGATTCTTGCATCTTGGACACAATTCACGTCCTCATTAACCTTGATTCCATTTTTCTTCATATTACCTCATGGGACGAGCTTGATTATGGGGCGATATTGATTATGGGGCGTGATTGACCGGGGCATGATTACATATCTTCTCGGGCGAGGTTACATTCCTTCTGGAACCCGATTGATTTTGGGACGATATTACATACCTTGTGCGATTTCTGGTGCGGCCCATCTAGGAAATCGTTGGAAAGGGGGTGATGACCAAAACTAGTCGCGGTGAGAGGAAGGCGGAATAGGGAATATATTCATTCTTTTTTAAGTAGTGTAGAAACGAAAATATTCGCTTGTCTCGTTCGTGACTGGGCCATTAACAACGATGGGCTTGTAGGCAGCTACTCCTTAATACCAGGCCATTTCACGATGGCCCATAACAAGATCAAGTGCAGGCTCAGTAGGGAGCAATAGCAGCGCATGTCCATCCCGCAAAGAAACCCTAATCTCGATCTCAACTTCCTCACCGGCGGCGAAATCCAGAGCCGGCGCAGGGGGAGGAGTCTGAGTCCTCAACATGAGCGCGCACACCGTCAACGGCACACCGGCCGAGGGAGACGTCTGGAGCGAAGTCAAGACCGAGGAGGGGAAGAAAGCCCTCTCCCTCGCCAATCAGAGCGGGCTAGATGCCGTGGAAGGAGAGAAGGCTGTGTCCCTCGCCGTCCGTAGCGGGCTAAAAGCCGAGGTAGCCGTCTACCTCGCCGTCCGGGGTGGGCTCGATGCCGAGCAGGTGAAGAAGCTCCTCAATGACGCCGTTCAGCGCGGGCTCGAGTCTGATGAGGCGGAGAAGATCCTCTACCTCGCCGTCCGGAGCGGGCTCAATCCTGAGGAGTTCCTCTCCGTCGCCATCCGCGCAGGGCTAAAGACCGAGGAAGAGATCTACGCTGTCCTCCTGAAGAAGCTACTCGCCGCCTTGTATGAGCCAGAGGAGGACCCCGAGCTGGATGAGTGGGTGCGTCCCACCAGGAAGAAAAACGCCCCAAAATTCCCCTTCTTCCTCTTCAAGATGAAGGCATCTGCCAAGAAGGCGCAAGTGTCGTGGTGGCGCAAGAAGTACGGCATCTTCCCTCCCGAGCGACCTGGATACAACTACGCTGGGCGCGTCTTGCGCCTCGTGATCGGACCAGACGGGTTTAATCTCGAAGGGCCAGGTGATGGCGGGCAGCCGGGAGCTCTCTCCTTCCACACCGACGTGCGCTACATGGGGTGGCCGCGTCCCAAAGAAGGCATCTTCATGGAGGGCTCCTCTGTGCCGCTAAGGGAGGTTGCCGTTATCAAGAGGCTGCCTGCCGGCGACGGGATCACAATTATGTCCTACGTGAAAGGACTTGGTGTTAAGCTGGGTGATATTCTCTTTGTGTTGGACTGCTGGTTTGTCACCGTGGCCCTCAGCTTCACCGAAAAATCGTTCTATGTCTCTGACAAGTTCACGGAGGAACCACTGTATGCAAGAGAAGGTCTCGATTTCATAGACATTACCGTTCCTGTGGAGAACCTGATCAGGAAGCTTTACATGATGTATGAGCTAGAGGAGCAAGATAAAAGGAAAATGCAGGAGAAGCAAAATCATCTAGTGTCAGGGGAGCTGATGTGCCAGCAAGAGGAGGAACTGAGGTTCAAGCTAGAGAAGCTGGAGCAGGAGAAACGCGAAGTCTTGAAGCAGAAAAGGGAAGAGACAAAGAAATATAAGTCCATGCGAGAGGAAATGAAGAAGATGTTTCGAAAACCAATCACCGAAGAAGAACTAGAAGCACTCCGGAAGTCCAAAGGCAGAAGAAGGACGATAAAAAGAAGTATTCCATACGAGGCAGAATCTGATTGGGTGAACCTATTTGAAGAGGAGCCATGCCAAAGGTGATGGAAGTTGCAACGGATCACTCGAGAATTATATGGAGCCTATATTACAGATGTAAGCGTGCTATTATTACTACCATCTGACTTAATTTTTTGCTCACTTGTCTGACAATCTTTTTGAACTTGTCTTGATTAAACAAAAATTCTGTTAGCTCTGAAATTACAGATTAAACAGAAGTTCTGTTAGCCGTGGAATTGCAAATTATTGACACTTCATTTAAGTGTATAAAATAGTAACTGTTACATCAATTATAACTGAATATTTGCAGTTCAGAATTTTATTATTTTCTGCGTTCTTATATTGTTAGTTTCTTACGTTGTAGCTTGTGAATTGTGATATCTGACTTCTAGTTCTAACATTTTCTTCAATGAAAGTGTCAGTTTAGAGTCTTCAGAATTTGGGGAATTATATTATGTTTACTGCGAGTTTCAAACTGTAGTGCGTTCACAATGTCATCCATTTGTGTTTGATGTTCTTGCAGTGATCGGCTTAAACTTGGTGGAGGTGGAAGCCAGACAAGTAATGGAATAGCCGCATGACATGACGGAAGGTCATGAAGGTGCAACTTTTCTTACTATAGCTATGTTATTGGACTTACTGCTTAATCCTTTTATAAGGCTTGCCTGTACAACACTTCCAATCCAGTAGAGATAATATGGGATATGACTTGAGATGATATGCCCTGTATATGTCATGTTTCACCCATTAGTGTTAACCGTGGAAAAATGTCTACCTTATTCATAAGAAAGTAAGCCATTCAAATTTAATTCTAAAAAAGCCAGTGAACAACAACAAAAGAGAGTAGCCACTACAAAAATGTCATGTTTCACCCATTAGTGTTAACCGTGGAAAACTGTCCTCATTCATAAGAAAGTAAGGCATTCAAATTTAATTCTAAAAAATCCAGTGAACAACAACAAAAGAGAGTAGCCACTACAAAAAAATGCAGCTAATGCATAGGAGAACAGATATTTTGCAACCCTGGGTCGGATGTTTAAATCATTAATTTCCTTCCATTTCTTGATCTGTTTCCCTCTAGCACCTGTTAGTTATTACTGACGAACACGCTTGTGAATTATTATATCTGACTTGTAGTTCTAACATTTTCTTTAATGAAAGTTTCAGTTCAGAATTTTTGGAGCTTTGTGAATTACAATATGTTCTACTTGAGAGTTTCAAACTAGTGCGTTCAATATGTTTGACCTTGGTGGAGGTTGAGGCAGGGCAAGCAAGGGAACAGTCGTGTGACAGAAGGTCATGAAGGTTCAATTTTTTTTATTGTAGCTAGGGTGTTGGACTTATACTGCTTAATCCTCTCATAAGGCATGCCTGTACAGTAGACAATACTACAAATCCACGGGTAGGACAATGTGCTCCTGTATATGCCCTGTTTCACCCATTAGTGTACAAGAATGTTAACCTCATTCATTAGAAAGTAAGGCATTCAAAGTTGATTCTAAGAACAACCAGTGCTAAACAATAAAAGAGTATAGCCACTACCAAAAATGCGATTAATGCATAGAAGGAGAACAGATATTTTGCAACCCTGGGTTGGATATTTTAATCATTAATTTACTTTCCATTTCTTGATCTGTTTTCCTTTAGAACCTGTGACTGATTGACTCGCTTACTTCGTGCAATGGTGATGCAAGGGCTGCGCTCGGTTTCATAGACATCACCGTTACTGTGGAGAATCCGATTAGGGAGATTTCCGTGATGCATGAGCTAGAAGAGGAAGCTAAAAGAAAAATGCAGGAGAACCAAAATCATCTGGTGACATACTGACATCAGCTGTTGTGCAGCGAAAGGAGCTGAGGTTCCAGCTACAGAAGCTGGAGCAGCAGAAACGGCAAGTCTTGCCAAAGAAAAGGGACGACACAGAAATATAAGAACATGCGAGAGAAAATGAAGAAGATGGTTCGGGAAGCAAACACCGAAGAATAAGGGCACCATAATGAATATGGATAAGTGTGTTTTGCTGCGTTAGTGACTGTTGTGACAATCTAACGATGGCACACCTGAATCATACAATATGGTGTTATGGAGGACATGTCTCGTCTCTTGATAATAGAATATGTCCTCATAGAGGACGTATCTCATCGTCCCAGCTTCTATTGATGGGGTTGCTTTGAACTGAATGTTGTTCTTGATGGCATATCAAAAATTATCAAACACTGAACATGCCAAATATTGTATCACCTATGAAACACCAGTACACACTAGTAGCATTTGCATGTTACTACTCTAATGTTGCTCTCCACTATTACTACCCTAATACACGGACTTTCAATTCAACCTTTTCTTGTTGAGTCACCTTTTTCTTTTATATGTTTTGTTAATCTCTAGCTTCCTGTTAGTTTAAAATGCTATAAGTTAGTCCCAAAGATGCCCACAATAGAGCAGACATCTGTCCGTCACTCTTTAACGTTAGCACCATTTTCAATCTAACAACATTTTTTTTTTTACTTTGCTAGCCTTGCTATGATAACAATTCAATAGAAAAATGCTCAGTTTTGATTGTAGGTAGATCCGCATGTCGGTGGGTCTTTTTTTTTTCCTCTTTTTTTTCCAGTCTTCTTCTTCCGTACTCTTCATTTTTTTCCATGGAAAAAAATAGCGCGCTATTCCAACGCTAATAGCACACTATAGCATATCTGGAGAGCCGACGCTACGCTATTTCGGCGCTATAGCGTGCTATTCGCGCTAATAGCACGCTATAGCATGCTAATAGCGTATTTTTGGACCCACGTTATTTTGTTATAGCGCGCTATTTTTTTCTTTTTTTCCCTGATGCATTGACGCACACCCAAGCACGGATGCTTGCCGCTGCCCACACCTGCCACACCTAGCATGGCCACTCCACATGCTCATCGTTGATGGCCGGAATCGACCGTAGCTGACCAAGATCTAGCGCTACCGGCCGGAATCAATCTACGTCGAGGCGCCGGTCACCGTTGTGCGCCGAAGCGCGTGGAGGCGAGGTGGCACATGCGGCGAGCTGAAGGATGGCCAAGAGTACATGGGGGGCACGCGGAGCTTCTCCCTCACCTGCGACGTCCACCAGTGGGCCGAATTGGCCGGAAGGTTTGGGCAGGAGGCGGAGCTTGGCAGGGCTCAATTCGACGGTGGGGTGACTTGATCCAGAGGGGATTAGGGCCGGTGCTTCAGGGCACCTCCGGTTACTCGAGAGAGGCGGCGCCATGGCCTAAGGGCATGTCCCATGGTAGACGTTTATCTAGGCGCTAACAGAGGAAAAAAATAAACACTACGAAATAAAAAAATCTAAGCGTCGCTCTTTTTCAACGCTGAGCGCTAAAACAGAACCGAAACAGTCCTCTGCTGGCGCCCTCTCTCCACTAAAGCGTCGCTGCCTGTTTTTGCGTCGACGCAGCATCTGGCGCCAGGATTCGCTAGTGAAACTGCTGCTCGTCCAGGAAAATAATCCTAGCGCCCTCCGCTAGCGCCGCGCATTGTAGATGCCCTAATGCCGGTGGGGCGGGCAGTCGGAAGGGCGGCGAGGTCATGGGTCGGGGCGGAAATGTCTGGCGCATGGTGGCTCTCCCGCCGTCGTGTGTGGGAGTTTTACGATATGCCTCTACTTTGCAACTATACCAAGTGGAGGCTCTAATATAATACCTAGCTTGCTATTTTTTTTTTGATGTGGAAACCATTTATAGGAAAGCTGCCGGAGCAATAATTTAAAACCAAATTGCTATATTTATAATTTATAGCAATTTTAGCCAAATATGAAATATAGCGATGTTGGAGATGCTCTTAGAATCACTTCTCGGTTAGCAAATCCCAAAACATAACATCATTAAAATTCACTTTTGCTATTTTGTAACCGGTTGTTTTTCAATTCGTCAGCACTCGAATTTGTGTCCCTTGGATAAAAACAGATTTGATCGAGCGCTCGCCTCTTTTTTTTTCCTGGTTTTTCTATTGTGATTCTGGTTGCATTTTTTTCCCCAGTTGAGGTGCCGTGCGATTTGGGCTGGACCGTTCTTCTCCGTTCAGGATATATAAGCAACCACAGCAAGAGGCACTACTTCACTATTTATTCAGTCCAGATCATCAGTACTGGGACAAGAACAAAGACTTCCGCCATGTCCTTCATTTTGCAAGAACTAAATATGTGTGACTCACATCACTGGAACCTCCCATATGGCCATATTCACGTGTACGGGAGTTTTGGTTGATGAATGATGGTTTAGTGATTTTGAATTGAGTGTCTCCAAACTTTCTCTTATTTTCAAAATTTTAATGAAATTTTTATTTTGCAATTTCAAACCATAGGGAAGTCATTTCGATTATGAATTACCGTATTTAAAGAATTTTTTTATTTTTGACTATGGTATTTGCCAAAAAATTGAATACATGATTCTTTTTGTAAATACCACTGTAAATACATGTTTTTTCTTGAATACCACTGTAAATACACGAGTTTTTTTTGTAAATACCACTGTAAGTGCTACTGTAATAAAAATGTAAATACATGAGTTTTTCCCATAAGTACCACCGTATATACCACTATAAAACCAATGTAAACACAATAGTTTTTTTTTGTAAATTCCACTCTCAGTTCTAGAGTAAATACATGACTTTTCCTGTAAATACCACTGTAAATACATTGAGTTTTTTCGTACATCTCATGTAAATCCACTATAAACATGAGTTTTCCCATAAAATACCACTGTAAATACATCAGTGTTTTTCCGTAAATCACATGTAAATCCAGTGTAAATACACCAGTTTTTATGGGAGTAAGGACTAATTTTCTCTTCATTTTGGTTCTGTTTTGGAGATACAGTACATGTGTGTCTGTTTTCTCACGGTACATGGTACATGGAAGAAGGGATCTGCAGACTTCCGTTCGAAATTAATAACGGGAATCACGGAAGTGGTGGAAGGGGAAAACAATCCTATTGTTCTAATTCTTGCGACTGTTGGCCAAAAGAAAAACAACCGGATGTGAAATAGACACTTAAAATTTACCATTTGAACTCCGGAGAAAACCCAGAAAAGAAAGAGACTCGCATGGGAGTATTCGGAATCAACAAGCTGATCAGTACTGTGTGGGAAGTGGGAACTAATAATGGACAGGCGAGGACACTAGTACTTCTGAATTCTCTCAACTAGCTAGAAGTGGTTTTGAAGTAGCCGAGCATGGTGTACACCGTCTGCAGGAGGGACGGCAGGACGAATATGGCGGCCGCGGCGAAGAGGGAGACGGCCACCCAGGGCGAGGGAAGAAGTGCAGCACGAAGCCGCCGCACCACCAGCTGATCCGGCGGCTGCGGTGGCAGGCGACGGCGTCGAGCATGTCGCCGAACTCGTCCGGCAGCCTGGCGCCGACGGTGTGCGCCCCCAGCTCCCGGAAGAAGCAGACGAGCTCCGCGTCGGTGAACCGCGAGGAGGCGAGGACGCCCCGGCGGCGGAGGAACGAGGCGTCGCTCGTGCACCGCACGAGGCCCTCCATCCGCGCGACGTGCGTGGTGACGCAGGCGCCGTGCGCCCAGTGGAAGTGCATCTCGAAGGCGAGCATGTTGTGGAGCACGACGGCGCTGTAGTCGTGGACGTGGAAGCACGGGATGCTCATCACCGCCACGGGGCTGGCCGTCCGGCTCCAGAAGGACATGTCGAGGTGGCTCTGGCAGCTCGACGACGACGCGTCGGACGCATCGGACGACTGCCGGAACCACACCGCCGAGTGGCGCAGCTCCACGGAGCAGGGGAAGAGGCGCTCCGACTGCTTCTTGATCTTGAGGAGCTTGAGCGGCGTGGAGAGGATGGCGTACTTGGTCTCCGGCACGCGGGACCAGTGGAAGAGGTGCAGGACGTGGTGGAACTCGGCGCCAGCGGCGTGGCAGGGTTGGCGCGCCCGCTTCGGGCTGAGGTCGTCGAAGCACCCGAGCACGACCTGCTCGACGCAGTGCCGGAGCTTGAGCCTGCCGCAGGAGGCGACAAGCAGCTTGACGGCGGCGAAGGGGACCTGGTTCTCGAGCACGAGCATGTCGAGCTTGATCTGCTCGGCGTGCTGCGCCACGGCCATGTGCAGGATGAAGTACTCCCGGTTGATGGACGCCGCCCGCGCCGCGCTGTCGGCGTCCTCGCCCACGCCGGCCTTGCTGAGCATCATGCTGACGACGAGGACGAAGCAGCTGTCCAGGAGCAGCATCTGGAGGAACCTCTCCTCATCGTCCAGCAGCGCCCTATCGGCCTCCACGTCGTCGTCGGCGAACTCGTCGCGGAGGCGGTCGCGCTCCGCCGACAGCGCCGCGACGTAGCGGTCGACGTCGAGCGCGCACTGGTCCTGCAGATACCGCATGAAGGGGAGCTTGGCGTCGTCGGAGAAAGCCAGGCCGGGGTCGCCGCGGTGGAACGGGCCGATGGCCACGGCGCGCACCGCGTGGAGCGCCTCGACACGGCCGGAGCGGCCGGGGCGCGACCGGAGGATGGTGCCCGAGCGCTGGCGGAGGTACCACAGCATGGGCGTCCGCGCGATGAGATCCCTCATCACGGCCTTGTTCACCGTCGCCGACGTGAGCTTGCGCAGCCACTTCCGCTCGGCTTCAACGCCGACGACGGCATCAGATTTCGTCTCCGCGGCTGTGTCCGTGTCAATGTCTATGCGGTGGTGGTCGTCGGTTGACATGCTCAGCTGATCCCCTTCCATCGTGATTTGATTTCTCAAAGATGTTCAGGTTAATTGATGGTCATACATGAATTTAACATGCCCCGTGTTGGTTAGGACTAGAGGCTTAGTGCTGAGGACAATGAATCTGGCAGATTTCAGCAACACATTCTTGCTGAGCAATGGACAAACGGAACATGCCAGAAGTTCATTTATCTGATCAACTATGATACAAATACATCGACAAAAAGGGGAAATTTTAACATGACACCTTTGTCCTGATGGTTGTTCGTAAGCAAGAACTTAGACTGAGCCAGACTCTGTTTATTTGGTAGCATGGAGTTCCTAACAACTTGTTCCGGGTCATTCTCTGGAACGAACTTTGCTGAATTTTTCTACTTGGTTCTAGCTGTAACAGCTACCCTGTCGCTTGCTTGTCGAGTTGTCGTGCTCTCTTTTTTCTATCTGTCTTAATTTGTTTTGATGTCATCGTGATTCCTTGATCAAATATATGTCGAAGCATAACATAAGCCGCCGCTGAATTTCAACTTTAAGTTCTCTCCTTATGTTTGCGTGACTTTCAATGGTGTCCATGCTACGGAATTGTGTGAAGTTGACTTGCCGTCTGTTGGGTTAAAAATATTTTGATTTGTCTAAGCAGCCAGACTCGACCTTGGTGCGTCCCATTCAGCTGGAGATGTTTACAAAAAGCCTTACAAGAACTGTCATACTCCTTCCTGTTTACTTTGCTAGATCGACTAGGGTAGATCATGGCCGGGTAGGAGAGGGTACTGTTAGTTTACCTTCTCCATTGGAGGTGGAGCTCGTCTACCTGGACATGGTGGCGACGGTGACGGCGTGTGGTCGAGCGAGAGGTGGTGGCGGCGGTGATGGAGCATCCCGTCGGCACTGTGCTGAACCCAGATCGGTGGGTGTGTTGGTGGGGCGAGTGGCACTCCCGGTCAACCTCGTGATCTGTGCCACCGCCCCCACCACTGTATTTATAGCACAGGCGACAGGGGCCCACCAACCAAATGTGGTTGGGCGCCCTCGATCAGGGCGCGGACGAGGTCAAGGGTCTGAGTTCGAACCGTTGGGCTCGGACGCGAGGAGATCATCCTAACATTCTCCCCCTTGATCTCAACTTTTCTTTTAACTTTATACTTTCATTTTATTCGTTTCATTTTGGATCAGTACATAGGGCATGTTTCTTCGTCACAGCTCTATTGCCGATAGAATCGGACATCCACAATGCACTTCTCTGTTCTGAAACAAATTCTTTTACTTTTGGGCCTCTTATGATCCAGGATAGGTAAGACTTTCCCTTAAACCCATGCCGGCTACGTGCTCCTTGAACATGCTGGGTGGTAAGCCTTTCGTTAGCGGATCCGCAAGCATATCTTTTATCCTTATATGCTCGAGACTTATAGTTTGATCCTGAACCTTGTGTTTCACAATATAATACTTAACCTCAATTGGTTTCGTAGCTGTACTCGACATGTTGTTGTGAGCATAAAATACTGCGAGATCATTGTCGCAGTACATCTTTAGTGGTTTGTCAATACAATCTACCACTTTCAAGTCGGGTTTGAATTTATTTAACCATAATGCCTGCCCCGTGGCTTCATAACATGCTATAAATTCTGCATACATCGTGGATGATGCAACTATGGTCTGTTTGGAGCTACTCCACGAAATAGCTCCCCCTGCGAGGGTGAATACATATCCAGATGTGGATTTTCTATCATCTTTATCCCCCGCAAAATCTGCATCTGAATACCCTCTTATTTCTAGGGAATCAGATCTTCTGTATGTTAGCATGTAACTCTTGTGCCTTTCACATAACGCAATGCCTTCTTTACCATTTTCCAGTGTTCAAAACCTGGATTTTCTTGATATCTACCGAGTACTCCGGTGATAAAAGATAAGTCAGGGCGAGTGCACACTTGTGCATACTATAGGCTTCCAATAGCCGAAGCATATGGAACCGCTTTCATTTGATCGAGCTCGTATTGATTTTGGGGACTTTGATGCTTCCCAAAATTGCCGCCCTTGACTATAGGGGCAGGTGTGGCACTGCACTTATGCATATTATACTTACTTAGAATCTTTTCTAAATAAGCCTTTTGTGATAGTCCTAATACTCCATTGTTTCTATCTCGGTGAATTTCTATGCCCAAAACATATGACGCTTCACCAAGATCTTTCATATCAAAATTTGAGGACAAGAACTTCTTTGTCTCTTGCAGTAGACTAACATCACTGCTGGCAAGCAGAATATCATCCACATACAAGATTAGGAAAATATATTTCCCACTTTTAAACTTTGCATAAACGCAATTGTCCTCAATATTTTCTTTAAATCCAAATCTCTTGATTGTTTCATTAAACTTTAGATACCAGCTGTCCGGAGGCTTGCTTTAATCCATAAATGGATTTCTTTAGGCGGCATCCCATTTCTTCCTTGCCTTCCATGATAAAACCCTTGGGTTGTTTCATGTAGACATTTTCTTCTAAATCCCCATTTAGAAATGCCGTCTTTACATCCATTTGATGCAACTTTAAATCAAAATATGCAACTAGTGCCATGATGATTGTAAAGGAATCCTTACATGAGACTGTTGACTGCCAAAACCCACCGGCGGGCAGCGGCCTTGTCAACACCGTAGAGCCGGGAAGAGTCTAGAGCTGCGGCTGGCTGAGACCCCTCCGAGCGACGGCCCGCAATGCTCTTCTGGTCACACGCGGCGTTGCGAAGTGCAAGGGCGTGCCACCTGACCTATACCTGGTCGGGAAGGTGATGGGGATGCCTCGCTTAGTTTCTGCGGGGCATACATGTAAACATTAAATACGAGCCTCGATCGGCTCTCGGAGTTATCCTGTGAATCGGCTCAAAGAGCCGATCCACCCATGATCCGTGCGGGGTGCACGAATACTTGGTGGTCCTGCTTGATCAAGATGAAGTTAATGAGATCTACGACGATTTAGGGTTTTCACCGCATAATCGGATCATCCTACTCCAGGTTGGGCCTCGCGGCCACGCACGGTGCTCGTAAGCCGATCCTAAACAAGGCCTCAAAACCAACATGAAGTTGATCCTCGGAACATCCCGTTTAGGACTTGCGAACGCCACCCTACGTGCCACTTGGATCCTCCCCCCTTTGTAAGGCCTAACTATTGCGAGATATTAAACTAATCCTTGTAGAACAAGGAGCAATCGTAACGGACCAGATCTACTAAATAATGATCAAGCGGGGTGCCGCCCCCACACTGAGATAGGCGTGAGGGCGGCTAGATATGCAAGGGCTGCACTACGTAAGCATGCTTAAACGAAGAACAATGCTAACCCTAACATATCTAATGATAACTACGTTGCTCGCCATCAAAAGCGCTTCGATACGAGCAACGCATGAACAACGTGGGGCTTGTGCTGCCTAGATCGCAAGATGCGATCTAGGCAGCATGTCGCTTACCCGATAGAAACCCTCGAGACGAAGGAGTTGGCGATGCGCCGAGATTGGTTTGTTTTGGGGTTGAACGTGAGTTGTTGTTTATTCCATAAACCCTAGGTACATATTTATAGTCCAGCGGACTTTCTAATGTGGGCGTGCACTAAACCGTGCACGAGATAAACTCTAACTTCTAAATCGATACACAATCTATTATACTAAGATACACGGGCTAACTAGCCCAAATTCTCCGTGCCAGGCCGCTTCATAGATCTTCCATATGTAATCTTCCAAGCCCATCTTGATCGCGGCCCACCTCCTGATTTAGCCAAAATCTGGTGATAACACATGCCCCCCTGGTTTTGGTAATGATAATTTCAAAACCACTCTGTTTTTTCCTCAGAGGGGTCGTGTCACGGCAGAGCGGAACTGTCGCAGCATGCCTCATCATGACGACTTGCCTTCCCAACTTCTCTGCACGATTTGACAGTTTTGGCACCATGTCCTCGAGAACTGCTCGGAAATTGTTGTGGCATTGAATTTCCACTATATCCTCCTTCGATTTAACCGCTCTGAACAGTTCTCCTTTGTATCTCCTCCGCATTAGCACTCCAAAAACCCTCCCAGCCACCATGTCTTCCTCCTCCTCTGCCCCATCGGATCTTGCTAGCCAATCCTCCACGTCCCGTGAGCCGACGCCGGAGTACGACGCAGCGGCGGTCCACGCGGCCAACACCCGCCGCGCCATTGCGGCCGGAGAGGAGTCAGACCATGACTTCTCCATCTGGTCCGAGGACGACCAGTCCTCGACAGATGGGGAGAGCGACCTCCGCTTCCTCGCCGACGGGGAACCGGAGGAGGAGAGCGATGACGATCGCTTCTCTCGGGATGACTTCACCTCCTCCGAGGGGGTGAAGGAGGAGGAAGAGGAGGAGGAGGACGGCGACGAGAGCTCCTCCGACGAACCGCCGGCTAAGCGGTTCTGCCCTTGGCCGGGCAACCTTAGCGACTTCGACAGCGACGAGGATGACGCCGACGAAGAAGACGAGGACAACGAGGGCCCGGTCGGTGGCCATTGGAGCAATGACGAGCCCGCCGGCAGCAGCGCCGACAGCGGTGACGACGGCGATGACGAGGGCAATGATGGCCCGTAGACAGGACCTTTAGAATAGGGCCAGTAGCAGTAGATGGGGCAATGTATCCCTTAGTATTTCCTTTTGAGAGCAATCAGCTCTTTAATGTAAGAAATCCCGTCTATCAATGAAGAACTTTTCCCCAATTTTGATTTTGCCGATTTCTTCTGAGCTTAATTGAACCGATTCCCTCTTCTACTGACCTTTGCCAATGCGTAATGAGCCGATAGCACCACATCGGTTCCTCGAAATTCACCCTTCCTTCCTTCAACCAATGATCTTCTAAACCTGGTGGAAAATGCAGGTTCTTCAGGGAAACCTTCGAACTCCTCCAACCAACTCCAATAATCCTTTTCAACACTCATCACTGTGAAGAAGGCCGCCATGAAGGAGCAGCCGATGGTACCACCATCAGCTCTTAAAACAGGGTAAAACAGAGCATCCACCAGGCCTGCTGCCCCCCGAGCCTGGTTCAAGCCTGCTGCCCCCCGAGCCTTACTCGAGGCGAGAATATCAGAGAGAATGCGCCAAAGCCCGGATCGGCTCGAAGCAGCTGAAGAAATTTCCATTCTCTCGAAGCAACAGAAGGCACCGCCGCTGGCCTGGACTTGGTGGAGACTTGATAAAAATCGCACAATTCAACTAGAGTCGATGACTACGCATCGGCTGTCTCTTGATTCTGAAGTCGATGCCCTTGCATCGGCTGTTCCAAAAACGTTTTTTTTTTATCTGGCCGATTTCCCTTAATCGGCCCCCAATGTCTCCTTGCACGTATGTTCTCACATGTTTATCTGCACATGTTCATCTGATTATATGCCCCCCGAGCCGATACCTGCTGGATGACTGCGGATATCGGCTTGTATGGTTAGCCAGGGCACTGCACTTGTACGTCGGCTCCGCAAAAATCCACGCTGACTCTCGTCTGCCGACGTGGTCACTGCCCAGTAGATCGGTGGTGAACGCAAGCAGAACATGTGGTGAAAGTAATTTTGGCCGATTGCTGGAATCGGTCTCCATATTCATTGGAGAGCTGACTGAAGGTCCTGTAATGTCCCTTCATAAACTTTTTGGGGCCGATCACAAGGATCAGCCTCGCCTGGTTTGCTCATTGGTTTGATCTTGCTACTTGGCCAGGCTGGATAAAACCAACCCAACCTCTGACTTGATGCGCTTGCTGTCGTCCACCTTGAGTGCTCCGTAGAGTCGTGGAGCGCTAAGCTCTGTCGGCAAGACGAGTACCATGTTTGTGCCAGCCGACGTCTCATCATCGGCTTTCCTCTGTTTGGGGCGCCACTCCATTTTCCGTGGCCGACCCTCTTCATCCAGGGCTCGCTGAACTTTTGCAGCCAGATCAGGTCGTGCTTTCCTTAGCGTATGCAGGTATAGCCTTTCGGCTTCCTCCAGGCCGCGCAATCGCTGAACCCTGCGCTTTTGGGAACGGCTGAGTCCGTCAGGGCACCACCTTGGCCGGTGATACCTGTCTTCTTCCACTTCTCCCTCGTCTTTTGAATCCTCAAGATCTGCCCAACGAGGTGACTCAGCGCGTTTGCTTTGTGGCGGGAGAGGCCCTAGGCGCTCGAACACAGACACGTTGGCTGCCTCCTTCTTTTTATTGTTGCATTCTGGGCAATTGCCGATTGTGGGCAATCGGCTCATTCCCGAATCCCAGCAATGTCCGAAGAAGGGGCAGTCCCAATGTCCGGCGTTGTCATCTTGCTCCCTTGATGCTTCCGTGGCACGGCGCTCGTGCTCCTCCTCATCGCGATCCTGCCGACGATGTCTTCCGGCTTCCCTAGCCGGACGATCTCCTCTATCATCGTAATTGGACCGTCGGCGTTGGTCATACCGACTCACATATTTGTTGAGGAGGTGATCGAGAGAGGGTCGCCGATATCTTATATTCTTCACCTCTCCCTCCGTGACATAGCGCTTGCCATCATGACGGAGCCGATCGCGTGGAGCGGCCTCCTCTCGTATCCTTTCTATGAGAGCAGCTGCCCTCATCTCCATCTTTGCCGCAGTGGTTTCCAAGTCCTACCATGTTGATGCTCGAACGAGGGACCCGGCTGGCAACCTTCGGGGTAGGTGATTTCTACCATGTTAACGGCGGGGAAGGGTTGGGTGTCGACCTTCATGGCGTACTGGTTGAAAATTAGCCGCCCCTTCTCTATCGCCGCTTGGATGTGCCGACGCCACACCCGGCGGTCGTTGGTGGCATGGGAAAGCGAGTTGTGGAATTTGCGGTACGGCTTTCCGTTTAGCTCTTTCGCCGTGGGGAACTTGAGACCTTCAGGAATCGTCAACTGTTTCTCCTTGAGCAGGAGGTCGAAGATTTGTTCAGTCTTGGTTATGTCAAAATCAAATCCCCTGGGCGGCCCTGGTGGCTTTACCCATTTGCAGGCCACGGGGGTTCCCCCCTGAGTCCACTCAGCCACTGCTATCTCTTGGCCTCCCGCAGGCACTTCGTCTTCCTCCGTATCGACCATAACTACTGCACGCTTGAACTTGTCTTGGTACAGGTCGGGGTGGCGCTGTTCATATGCTGATAGTTTCTGAACCATGTGCGCCAACGAGGGATAATCTGCTTGGGAGGCCATGTCCTTGAGCTGTGTTGCAAGGCCTGCTACCGCCAACTCGATCGCTTCCTTTTCAGTTATACGAACCGAATAACATCGGTTCCTAAGGTTCCTGAAGCGCTGGATATATTCTGTCACCGTTTCCCCGCGCTTCTGACGTAGTTGTGCTAGATCGGCAATGCCAGACTCGGAAGCTTCTGAATGGTATTGCATATGGAACTGTTCTTCCAATTGCTTCCAAGACTGGATGGAGTTTGCCGGCAAAGAGGTGTACCATCCAAAAGCCGATCCCGTGAGGGACTGTGAAAAGAGCCTCACGCGTAGCTGATCCGACACTGAAGCCGGTCCCAGTTGAGCCAAATATCGGGCCGACGTGCTCGATGGAGCTGGAGCCATCCGATCCACTGAATTTGGAGAAGTCGGGGAGCCGATATTTAGGTGGCAGCGGGATCATCTCGTAATCGTCGGGGTACGGCTTGGAATAGCCGATCGCCCTTCTTTTCGGCATCATGCCGAACTGGTCTCTCGGTATGGTACCGATCTGATCCGCTCGTGCTGGCCGTAGGAGTTGCACTCGAAGATTCGCCGGGGTGGCGTACTTGGCCTGCCATGTTTGCTTTTCCAGCTCGGAGCCATCCGCGGGAGCCGGGCTCGGGAGTTTCGTCGGTGTGGCGTATTTAGTTAGCCACGTCGCTCTCAAGCTCGTCGCCGACGTTCCTCCTGTCTTCGCCGGAGTCCCCGATGTTGTGGCCTGGTTTGTGAGTGCCCGGTCACCACGATCCGGCACATACATGCACGCGTATCCATGAGGGATCTCCTTAGGCGCCTCCATTAAGAACTCGGTAGTCACTAGGGTCGCCACCAATCCTGTAGACGAGGAATGCCGGTGTAGTCGGCACTTCAGCTGAGTGCTGCCAACGCATATGGCAGCGGTGGACGGGACCGGAATGGCAACTCTCCTTGATGAGTCCCGAGAGCTGGTCCCGACGGCGAGTACGGTGGCTCATGATCTCCTGGATCACGCGCAGAGCGACACGCTCCAACGCGTTGACCAAGTTCTCAGAGTGGCGGTGTAGCGAGTGAGCCACCAGGTAATTGATCTCCTGCCGCAGACCCCTGGTGCGTTCCTCCGACGGGGTAGAGAGGTCTATCCCATCGAGCGCACCTTGCGGCGAGAACCCCTTCCATCTGATGCCACGGGAGCGGGTTCTCTGAAAAGAGCCGATGAGGTCGGCTTCGAGGGTGGCCTTGATCTCGTTGTATTGCTTCTTGAGGTCATCGGGCAGATCCTCGTAGGTGACCGGCGTGCCGTCCGCCATCTCGGATGTAGATGGCGATGTGGTTGATGTAGACGATTGTCCCACCGGGCGTGCCGAGAATGTGTTGACCGCCAAAACCCACCGGCGGGCAGCGGCCTTGTCAACACCGTAGAGCCGGGAAGAGTCTAGATCTGCGGCTGGCTGAGACCCCTCCGAGCGACGGCCCGCAATGCTCTTCCGGTCACACGCGGCGTTGCGAAGTGCAAGGGCGTGCCACCCGACCTATACCCGGTCGGGAAGGTGATGGGGATGCCTCGCTTAGTTTCTCCGCAGGCATACATGTAAACATTAAATACGAGCCTCGATCGGCTCTCGGGTTATCCTGTGAATCGGCTCAAAGAGCCGATCCACCCATGATCCGTGCGGGGTGCACGAATACTTGGTGGTCCCGCTTGATCAAGATGAAGTTAATGAGATCTACGACGATTTAGGGTTTTCACCGCATAATCGGATCATCCTACTCCAGAGTTGGGCCTCGCGGCCACGCACGGTGCTCGTAAGCCGATCCTAAACAAGGCCTCAAAACCAACATGAAGTTGATCCTCGGAACATCCCGTTTAGGACTTGCGAACGCCACCCTACGTGCCACCGGATCCTCCCCCTTTGTAAGGCCTAACTATTGCGGATATTAAACTAATCCTTGTAGAACAAGGAGCAATCGTAACGGACCAGATCTACTAAATAATGATCAAGCGGGGTGCCGCCCCACACCTGAGATAGGCGTGAGGGCGGCTAGATATGCAAGGGCTGCACTACGTAAGCATGCTTAAACGAAGAACAATGCTAACCCTAACATATCTAATGATAACTACGTTGCTCGCCATCAAAAGCGCTTCAGTACGAGCAACGCATGAACAACGTGGGGCTTGTGCTGCCTAGATCGCAAGATGCGATCTAGGCAGCATGTCGCTTACCTGATAGAAACCCTCGAGACGAAGGAGTTGGCGATGCGCCGAGATTGGTTTGTTTTTGGGGTTGAACGTGAGTTGTTGTTTATTCCATAAACCCTAGATACATATTTATAGTCCAGACGGACTTTCTAATGTGGGCGTGCACTAAACCGTGCACGAGATAAACTCTAACTTTTAATCTAATATACAATCTACCATAAAGATACACGGGCAATTCAGCCCAATCCCTTCGTGCCGAGCCGCTTCGTAAATCTTCCACATGTAATCCTCCAAGCCCGGCCCACCTCTGGATTTGTCTAAAATCTGGTGATAACAAACTTTGATGCTTTTATCTTTGATAATCTCTATTTCCAATCTCTCCATGAACTTCAAAGGTGCCCGAGCATTTATGTTTTGATGTACAAATACGGGCAAGCGAGATACCACTTTATCATATCCTTTTATGAACATTGCAATCCTGCTGATAGACATGATTCATGATGCTTATTGTTAATTTGTTGGTACCTTTCCCATGATTGACATAGCTGTTAGATGATTTTATTTGCATGTATCTTATTATGAATTGCTTAAGTACTTTCCATATCATGAGAATATTTACATCATATGAACAAATGTGTTCGTGAAAGTTCTTTTATCGCACTCGCTTGTTAATCTGAATTGCTTGAGGACAAGCAATAAGCTAAGCTTGGGGGAGCTGATACGTCCAAAACGTATCTACTTTCCCGAACACTTTTGCTATTGTTTTGCCTCTAATTTGTGTATTTTGGATACAACTAACACCGGACTAACGCTGTTTTCAGCAGAATTGCTCGCAGTGTCTCGTTTTTGTGCAGTAAATTCAACTTTTAGGAAAATCCTCGGAATTTATGTCGAAGGGCTTATTTTTTCAGAAGAATCACGGAGCCAGAAGGGCAGGCCTGGGGGAGGCCCAGGGCCCCCACACACTAGGTCGGCGTGGCCTGGAGGGGGGGGGCGCGCCGCCCTAGCGTGTGGCCCCTCGGGCTGGCCTCCGACGCCCCTCTCCGGACCACTTAAGGGTTTCAATCTAAAAACGCGAGACGAGAAGTGGAAGTCGCCGTAAACCATCCGAAGACGCCGCCACCATCGCGAAACTCCGTCTCGGGACCCGAAACTCCGTTCGGCACTCAATAGAGCTTTCCCGTCATGGTGTATGGGGGAGCATTTGTGAGTCTTCACGAAGCGACGATGATCAAGTGAGGCATTCCAGCATTGAGTGGAGCTTGAAGAGCTATCATCAAGATCAAGCGGGATGCGCAAGGCAAAGGTATGGCCTTGCTAGGTTTTCCTTTTACCGGTCTCAAGGTGGTTGTTGGGAGACCGGATTATAGGATAGATAGCCGCACTATCAAGAGGGGCTTTCGGTTGGGTAACTTGATCGCATCGTCTTAGGGAGCTCAATCCTTTGCATACTTTGCATATCCCTATTGCTTCTTGGTGTTTCTCTGTGTGAGGTTCTTGAGCTTGTTGCTAGCTTTACAACAAGCCTCAAGTTCATCGAAAACGGAATCCGCATGCATCTTCTATTGCGTTTTCGAGTTTGGACATCTTCACCGTTTCTTGACGGTGGGAGACTCCCTCTCTAAAATCATCTAAAATGTTCTGTGAGGAGTCTCCATATTTCCAATTTTTGTTGGGGTTCTATTCGTCGTTATCTTTCCAACAAAATTGGTTTCATGTCAATCGAAGTTCGGGAGCATTAGTTATCACAGTTTTTGTAAAACATGTTTTCCTCGCTCACCCGGTCAGGGACCCGGTCGGACCGGCCCATGCGCCGGCCGGTTCCGGTCTGCCGCCCGGTCAGCCGGCCTCCCAACCGGTCTGCCCGGCGTGTCGACCGGTCAACCGGCCTCCCAACCGGTCTGCCCGGCGTGTCGACCGGTCAACCGGGCGCCAACCGTGCGCCGGACTACCTCCGGCCAGCCCGGCCTCCCAACCGGCGGGCTCGCGCGTGCCGTCCGGCTCGACCGGCCGCCAACCGGGCGCCAACCGGGGACAACCGGATGACCTCCCGGACGACACAAAGAGACCCCGGCCGGGGTCTGTCCTACCGACCGGTTTGGACCGGCTGGTCCGGTCCGTGGCCCGGTCTGACCGGGCCCTGGACCGGACGGCCCGGTCCCGTGCCCGGCTGACCGGCTTCCTCGACGGTTGACTCAGCCCAACTTTTCCCCAACGGTTATATTTGCTCTTGGGCTATAAATAGCCCTTCTTCCACCTTGGGCTGAGTTAGTTCTTCCCATTCTCTCTCCTCCATTGTTGCATTTGAAGAACTTGCTCTCCCCTTTGATTCCTCCAATCATTCTTGCTCATCCTTGAGGGATCTAAGAGAGGAGATCTAGATCTACAATTCCACCAATCCATTTCTTCTCTAAGTGAGGGAATCTCTTGGGATCTAGATCTTGGAGTCTTTGGTTGACTTTCCCCTTTGTTCTTCCTCTCCAATCTCATCCTAGCATTCGTTGCTTTGGTGGGATTTGAGTGTGAAGGACTTGAACACCTCTAGTGTTCTTGCTTTGCATCATTGCATAGTGTTGAGCTCTCTACCACGATTAGTTCGAGTGAGAGACCGTGAGCTTGTTACTCTTGGAGGGTGACCTCCTAGTTGGCTTGGTGATTGGTGCTCCGGTGATCTCTTCAAGAAGATTGTGAAGAGGCCCGGGCTTCTCCTTCGTGGAGCTTGTGAAGTGGTTGTGGAGCTTGCCATCTCCGGAGCGGAGGAAAAGCTAACCATAAGGAAAGGGCCATTATCCTTCGTGGGTGTGGTTCGGAGAATAGGGTGAGCCTTCGTGGCGCGGGGAATCCTTCGTGGGACCTCCACTCCTCCAAACGTGACGTACCTTCTTGCAAAGGAAGGGAACACGGGAATACATCCTCGTCTCTCCGCGTGCCTCGGTTATTTCTATACCCGAGCTCTCTTTCCTTGTGATAGCCATCGTGCTTGAAGTTCATATATCTTGCTATCACTTGTGCTACATATATCTTGTGCCTATCTTGCTTAGCTCTAGTTGCTATTGTTACACTTAGTTGAGCTTAGCATACTTAGGGTTTGTGCTTGTAAACTAAACGTTAGTTTAATTCCGCATTATTACAAGACAAATCCGTAAGAGTTTTTAATTGCCTATTCACCCCCCCCCTCTAGGCGACATCTCGATCTTTCAAATCCGCTACCTTTCCCAATGACAGCGGCCAGGCCCTTCCGAGCTCAACTACTTACGTACCAAAACGAATAGGAGGTAAGAGAGGTAAGAGCATCGTAGTTAAAAATTAGTAATGAGAAACTTACTCATGAAGCTACAAATGGAGAACATGAGGTAACTAAGGAAAGTATTTTAGCTATGTTTGCACATTGCAACCGAGTTGAGCTCAATTCCGAAGCCTCACGGTTTGTAGAAGGTATGATTAAAGTACCAGGTGTAGGCAAACCCGTTTTACCTTGCACTTTTGGTGGATCCTCTTATTATGAACTCTATTATATTGGAATAGCCATTAATGTTACTCCCTATAGATTTTATTTTGGTATCCAAGATGAACTTGAGCATTCACAATTAGAAGACACATATATGACAATAATGCTAGCTGAGAAGACTCTTAGAGTTCCTATGGGAGTAATAAAGAATGTACCTATTACAGTAGGACCTTACACTTATCCCATTGATTTTATTGTCATATATATGCCAATTGATTCCCATTGTCTAATCATTTTTGGAAGAACTTTCTTAAACACTGTAGGAGCTAATATTGACTGCAGGACTATCTCTCTTAAGTTTGGGGAGGAAGTGATGAGTTTCCGTTTCTCGAAGTTCACTCATAAACCAATCATTGAAGAAGAAGACTTCGAGGATGAAGTTCATCTTGTTACTCTTTCTGCAATACTTTATAATACTCCTGGAGATGATTTAGAGGTAAGTTTACTTGGAAATAAAAATAATATGATAGGATTAGACCAAAATGATATTGAAAAATGTTTGGAATCTCTCCCTATAGCTGATAACTCAACTAATGAGAAGTATGAAGTATACCTGAAAGAAATGTAGATGAAGATTTACCACCTCCGCACTGAAACAACTTCCTCCGTATTTAAATTATAAGTTTTTAGATGAGACAAATAGATATCCAGTTATTGTAAGTACTAACCTTTCAGAAAATGAGGAAGAACAACTAATGATGGTGCTTAAAATGCATCGTAAGGCTTTTGGGTATTCTTTGGATGATTTGAAAGGGATCAGTCCCTCAATAGCCACTCATCGAATATTCATGGAGGATAGAGCACAACCAGTTGCATATTTTTAGAGGAAACTTAAGCCTGAAATGAAGGAGTGGTAAGGAAAGATTCATGGTTAGAGTTAATATCATGGTTTGCCTCACAAAGTAGATCGAAATGTATCTTCCAATTAGGTGGTTGTATCATAGGAGCTTTAAGTAAAGCTTGCTTAAGAATGTTGAAAGCATTGAGAGAATGGTTTGCCTCACCTAATTGGAAGATACCTTTCGATCTACTTTGTGAGGCAAACCATGAATCGTTTAAAGTTAATATCATCCATCATGCTAGCTCTGACTCTAAACGATGCACAAATAAATTATCCCTTAATAGAAAAAGAGTTCTTTTCGGTTGTATTCACATGTGAAAAATTTAGGTCGTATATCACTGACTCAAAAGTTAGAGTCTACACTGATCATATGGGTTTGAAAGAAATCCTTGAAAGGACTGATGTTAAGCCCAGAATGATCTGGTGGATTTTGATTTTGCAAGAATTTGATTTGCAGATTATACAAATAAGTGAAGAATGACTCGAAGATCGAGAATCTGTGGACCAGAAAGCACTACCATGTAGCATATCTACAGTCTTTGTTCTGCTAGGTACACTCTATCTTTGTGAATGAGTTCCTCCTATTCTTTGTGATGATGCAAGCAAGCATTTGCTACCCACCATCTCTGGAAGAAGGAGAGGAACAATATGACGGTCAAGAAAGTATGATACCTTTTACTCCTAATTGTTGCAAGAGAGTTTTCTTCGATTTTATTGGTTTGAAGTCTCTAGTTTTTCGTTCCTTTGTATGCATTTTCGAGGTCCTTACTGTTTTCTAAGCCGATTGAAGTTTTTGCGACCTCGGTATGGGTGGATGGTATGACCGGATACGCCCGTACCGGTGGTCGCTAAACTTGACGTACGTTTTCATCGAAACTTGTTGTCTAACCCGACCGCCGTACGGGCGGACGGTATAGTCATTTATGCCCGTACGACTAGTCGGTAAAGTTGCGTAAGCTTTCTCTTCGATTTTGATCATAAGTATAAAAAACATTTTTCGCCGCCTTTCTTATGTCGGTAAATCGGTACGTGCAGACGGCACGGTGCAAATCCGCCCATACCGAAGCCTCAAACCGACTTTGTCCGTCTCGAATTTTGGCAGGACGACGGGTATGGGCAGTACGTGCACAGCTTGCGCCCGTACCGCGAACCGCCGTGCTGCCCTGAATTTCCTTCTCAAATTAAGTTTATATCTTTCCAATTTGTTGGGATTCCTTTTTTATGCGACCATAAACTCCAAACCCACGAGATTTCTTTATGATCACCCCTAATAAGGCCTCCCAAAGCCTCTCTTTCTTCATCCTTTTAGATCGTCACCACCGCATGCGTTACATAGCTCCAGGAAAAGGGAATCCTTTCGGCCTCATGCCTCTCGTCATGGGATTCCGCACCTCGTTTCAAGAGGATGACAAGCGTAAAGCTCAGGGTCTTAGCCCGAGGAAATGCTAGATATCCTATGACTTGTATGATGAAGACTACCAGCCTATTCATGACTCCAGCTCCATGTGGTTGGGTGCAACCATGCATAGCTATGGTGACTCTGCAAGACGAGGAAGAAGCCAAGAAGCCGCATGGGAAAGGGCGTGTGGAATCCCCGAAGTCATCGCCACTCACTATATGTCGCCAAAATGTAAGTATAGTGGTTTTTATGCAGGAACTTATGAGGAGACTACCGCCCATACTTCCACAACAAAGAAGATGGCGCTGAACGCTCGCATCCGCGTGGAAGCCCATGGACGAGCGGGGCTTCGTACTCAAGGATGAACCCGCTTCACCCGGTGAAGCCGCCTATGAGGACTAAGTTGTGCATTAGCCTGTTGGAGAAGCATCAAAATCATGAGCTTATCCATCGGGAGGTGGTGCGCCGGCGCCTCCTAGACTTGGCTGAGAAGAAGGAACTCAATGAAGTACTGGAGGTAATGACTGAAGCAGTGAACTCCACGGTCTCTGAATTGCAGAGAGATATTTGTCGCATATCTGCTCTAGAGGCGAGTCCAACATAAAGCACCGTGCAACAGTCTCCAACGCCATCCCTCCACCTTGAAGCCGCAATAGTATCAAATAATCTCAACGATTATTTGATCCTACCAAGTTTGATTCCAAGCTTGGGGAGATCTATAACACCTTGTAATCTACCCTTTTAGTTCGAATATTTACTTTTCGGCATGCATTTAGTTCGAAGTTCGATAAGGATTGCATTAGCACTTGTTAGTTTCCTCGAAGAGTGAAGGATTTTTATCCAATGAATCTTGAGTCACTATCTTATTTGAAGTGTGACTGAATTATGATTATAGCATTAGATGTATGAATTAGGATGAGTATAATTTTACTTGCATCATGATAATGATTTTATGGTCCTCCAGACTGTAAAGCTTTGATAGGATATAAGAAAATTATTTACAAAGTATTTTATGATCATTGGTTCCTTGATGTGAAAAAGGAAAACAAATAAAGAAAGAAAGAAAGACAAAAATGAAAAATAAAAGGAAGGGAAGAAAGAAGAAGTGCAAAAAAAGAGTTACTAGTAAAATTATTGAAGAAAAGCTAACTTCATGATTTTATGATATTTAGATAGAGTAATCTTCTTGACTTCTATTAAACCTCGAAAGGTGTGGAGGCCTTTAAGTCATTTTAGTTTGAGAATAGTACGGTGTCATTCATGCTCTAGTTTTACATCCGATGTTATAATCTTCGTTGTTGAAAATGCCTAATTTGTTTTAGCGACTCTCGCTTCATGAACAAAGATGACTATGTCCATTAAGATTCTATCTTGCTCGTGGATGAGCAAGAGTCTAGCTTGGGGAAGTTGATGAGTGCATTTTTAGCATGTTTTTTGCATCATTATTTTATCAAGATATCATCGAGTAGTGGTAGGATTTTCGTATTTCACCGCGCTACCACGCCCTTTTATGCTTGTCTACACAGGATCTCAAAATAATAAATCAATAATAAAATATCGATGAAAACTGTCATTTTATGGCATTTTGTCGTGATAGAAATCATTTTTGCACTTAAACATGCACCCGGGCGAAAGGACAATGTGAGGACAATTTCCAATGACTTTAACGAGCATCGGGGGCAAGGCCCGCCCGTACCGTCCGTCCGTACTCACCCTCTAGAAGCACCTGTCTCGTCAAATACTTTCACCTCCCGCATACGGATCGTAGACCGACACACACAACTCCGCGAAACAGTAGAAACATCACCCCAGATCAGATCTCAAGAAGGAACTTTGGAGAAGATAAGATCTGGGCTTCTACGTGGATCCTCGGAGGACAAGGCATCATCATCTTCATCATCATCAACCGATTGCTATTGTGGATTTGTATTCGAATTCGTTCCATTCCTTTAATTCCCTCCACAAGATTATGATGATGTTCTTGATTGTCTCCATGTGTGAGTAGTTCCATTAGTTCTTGGGGAGATGGAGAAGCCCTAGCATGAATATGAGATGAATCTAAGATGATCTATGATTTTAAGTATTATTGTGTGTTAGTTTTCCTCTTTATATTACGAGTTGCACACCATGTAATATATGCTTGATGGTCTAGAGAGGGAACTATTATTTGAAGTGTGGTAAAGTGAACGACGGGAAGTGACACTACCGTATCGGCGCTTTGACACATGAATAAGGGGGATAAGAGGGATTCACAAAACTCATATCGATAACCGCCGGGTAAACCCCTTAATAGCAGTAATCAACATGTAGCTTGCAGAAGACTAGCTACTATGGTTATTTAGAGATGCGATGACCGATGGCTTTCTGGGTGCATCTTATTACAAAGCTCTCCCACACACAACATGCTTAAAATCATATTTTATCTTAATTAACACGAATCCTAGTGCTAGAGGGTGGATCCAATAATCCCTGAGAACACTTTGTCCCATTAAGTTTCAACTCATTTCTTATAACATTTTTACTCGCTCTTTACTTTATTTGCAACCATTTACAACATCCCCCTTTAAGCTTTTTGAGATTAGAAAACAATTATTAAGTAATCTTTAGTAGAAAGTAGCAAGGGGCATTAAGACCCTAACCAGTAGCTCCTCGTAGTTCGATACTCTTATTTCGAAACTAGCTACAACCGATTCGTGTTCTTGCAGCTTACCAAGCTATTTTCTGGCGCCTTTGCCGAGGAGCTCAACGCTTTTGGTCTTTGTTCTTAGTTTCTTATATATTACTGTTTTTACTAAAGTTGTTTGATAGTTTTAGGTAATACCATGGCTTCTCTCGGGCTTATGAATAAGCTTGATGCAGCTGAATACCTCGGGAGATTCAACCGAGGGTTCGTTAAGAAATTCCCCAATGGGATTGACGTGGAGTATTCTATTCATCCACGTTTTATTGCTATTATCAAGGAGAATTTTTTTGCGTAAGATGATCCCGATGAGAATCCTTATAGTCATGTGCATTCTTTTACTGAGTTGTGTTGGACAATTAAATTGAGAAACTACACTGATGATGAACTAAAACTTAAATTGTTTAGTCAATCTCTAACCAACACTGCATTATCTTGGTATAGAACGAGCCCTGCAGAAAAGATTGATACTTGGGAGAATCTTATGAAGGAATTTATATTTCGGTTCTATCCCAAGAAGCAAGAAGGTCTATACCAAATTTCAAGAATCTACGCGCGAAAGCTTAATGAGAGAATACCTCAGGTTCAAAGGTACGGTTCAAAAATGTCCCCATCATGATTTACAACCTTGGTATGTTTGACATTTCTTTTATGGAGGACTACAACAAGATAATAAAAGAGAATTATATTTGTTATCCAAGTGGATCTTTTATGGAACTCACAGACTCGATCAAGTATGGATACGCTTAGACGAAGTTCATAAAAATAGAGTATCATGGGGCTTTGGTCTTGGAAGTGGGGGGGAAATAGAAATTGAATATGACTATTTAAATTTTTATAAAAACAACAGACAATTAAAAGAAACAACTAACGAGCTTAATCTTGATGATGTTATGGTATTATATGTTCTTCAAGCTTTTACAGTAATTCATTGAAGTACCCAAGAAAGAATGGCTTCATTACACAGAAACACGAGAACAGAGGCTGCTGCAGAGAAGATTGGAGGGGGAAACTCCATTGGGATCACCTCCGGAGGGATCTCCACCTTCTCCAACGTCTTCATCATCATCACCATGATCAAGGGAGAGTAGTCCACCTCTGGACTACGGGTTTCTAGCAGTAGATTGATTTATTTCTCTCATGTTCTTCATAGTTCTTAGTGTCATATGAGCTGCCTCACATGATTATGGCCATATTTCTAATACCTATGTGGTGGATCCTTACTCTATGATATTGTGTTATGAGATCTGATCATATTATGTGTAAGATGTATTGATAGATGCATATTATGTACCCCGTTCTTAAGTATTTTTTTCCGATCCAGCATATATGCAAGAGCGTGCAGGGTGATGTGTGTATTAGATGGAGTAGCATGGTTTTAGTGATTGGATAGTGGGAGGAGGCGTTTTGGCTCATAGGAGCATATGCTCCCATTATACAAAATAATTAAAAAATAATTTAAAAATAGCAAAAAATTCTGACATAATTTTTTTGGTGTACATCATGACATTCTATGTTAGTGCACAAGTTTTCGTGGAGAAACAACATTTTATGTGGCGTGTACAAAAAAGACAAAAAAATGTCCTATACGTAGTCATGTTACAGTATCAAAATTTGTATTTTTTACAGGAGCCACAAAAATTTTTAGTTTTTTTTTAAACTTGTGTACAAACATAAAATATGTAGATGTACATCTAAAATTTTATTTTAGAATTTTTTGACACTTCGAAATGTTGATTCACATAATGGGAGCAAATGCTCCTATGAGCCAAAGTGAATATCCCTTGGATAGTGACAATATTTTCAAGATCTATTATGGCCTTGGCCTTTTATTTTGCTACATCACTAGGGATAAAGTGAATGCATTTGCTATGTTCGTCATGTGACAGTAGTGATGATCTTGTTTGTTCAAGGTAGCATATTTGATATTCAAACTTCATGTCAAAGTACTTATGGCTATGCTCTATTAATTCTTAATACAAGATTGTATGAAGTTTCTTTCTTGTGGAGCATACGAGAGATGTGTTGCATCATATGTATGTTAGGATGTGATGCCCATATTAATTCTGATCTTACGCATACTATTTTTTGCACCTTCACGTCTCATTGATGAATTGTTATTTGTCCACTACAACTTAAAGGGAGAATAGTCAAATGAACCCATGAAGACCGGTCAACTTTTTATCATAAGAAACACCTTTATATTGCTTTTATCTTGTTTTCTATTTGCTGCACTAATACAAAAATATTTATTTTTCTTATTTGCATCCAAAACACCAAAAACAATCAACCTATTTGCAGTTTTTTACTTAGTTATTTTATCTAGTCTTGTTTTACTTGTTTTGATTCTACTTCTGTTTATTTACTTACGCGAAACCTTGTGCTTGACAACCACAAGGTGGAGTTGGGGACGCAAGGCTTTCATTTTAGTTGCAGGATTGCTAGAAGAAGGAAGAAGAGAATACTCTTTGTCCAGCTTCCCGAGAGATCGATATAAACCCTTGAGTCACCCTTGTGGGGAAGATACTCGTTGATACAACACTCGCACTTGGAGTCCCAACGTATCAAGATCTTTTTGGCGTTGCTAGTAGCCGTCATCACTCGACCTCGAGTCGCTCGCATGCCGATTCACGCTGCGGATGGGTGATACGTCCCAAACGTATCTATAATTTCTTATGTTCCATGCTACTTTTATGATGATACTCACATGTTTTATACACATTATATGTCATTATTATGCATTTTCCGGCACTAACCTATTGACGAGATGCCGAAGAGCCAGTTGCTATTTTCTGCTGTTTTTGGTTTCAGAAATCCTAGTAAGGAAATATTCTCGAAATTGGACGAAATCAACGCCCATGGGCCTATTTTTACACGAAGCTTCCAGAAGACAGAAGGAGTCACGAACTTGGGCCACGGGGCGACGACACGCCAGGGCGGTGCGGCCTGGGCCCTGGCCGCACGACCCTGTTGTGTGGGTCCCCCGTGACGCCCCTTGACCTGCCCTTCTGCCTACTTAAAGCCTTCGTCGCGAATACCCCAGTACCGAGAGCCACGATACAGAAAACCTTCCAGAGACGCCGCCGCCGCCAATCCCATCTCGGGGGATTCAGGAGATCGCCTCCGGCACCCTCGCCGGAGAGGGGAATCATCTCCCGGAGGTCTCTTCATCGCCATGATCGCCTCCGGATCGATGTGTGAGTAGTCCACCCCTGGACTATGGGTCCATAGCAGTATCTAGATGGTTGTCTTCTCCTCATTGTGCTATCATGTTAGATCTTGTGAGCTGCCTATCATGATCAAGATCATCTATCTGTAATCATACATGTTGTGTTTGTTGGGATCCGATGAATATTGAATACTATGTCAAGTTGATTATCAATCTATCATTTATGTTGTTTATGTTCTTGCATGCTCTCCGTTGCTAGTAGAGGCTCTGGCCAAGTTGATACTTGTGACTCCAAGAGGGAGTATTTATGCTCGATAGTGGGTTCATGCCTCCATTGAATCTGGGAGTGACAACAACCTCTAAGGTTGTGGATGTGTCGTTGCCACTAGGGATAAAACATCGATGCTTTGTCTAAGGATATTTGTGTTGATTACATTACGCACCATACTTAATGCAATTGTCTCGTTGTTTGCAACTTAATACCGGAAGGGGTTCGGATGAAAACCCGAAGGTGGACTTTTTAGGCATAGATGCATGCCGGATAGCGGTCTATGTACTTTGTTGTAATGCCCCGATTAAATCTCATAGTACTTATCATGATATATGTATGTGCATTGTTATGCCTTCTTTATTTGTCAATTGCCCAACCGTAATTTGTTCACCCAACATCTCGTTTATCTTATGGGAGAGACACCACTAGTGAACTGTGGACCCCGGTCCAATTCTTTACATCTGAAATACAATCTACTCGCAATTGTTCTTTACTCGTTCTTCGCAAACAATCATCATCTTCCACACAATACGTTTAATCCTTTGTTTACAGCAAGCCGGTGAGATTGACAACCTCACTCGTTACGTTGGGGCAAAGTACTTTGATTGTGTTGTGCAGGTTCCACGTTGGCGTCGTGATCTCCGGTGTTGCGCCGCACTACACTCCGCCGCCATCAACCTTCAACGTGCTTCTTGGCTCCTACCGGTTCGATAAACCTTGGTTTCTTCTCGAGGGAAAACTTGCTATTGTACGCATCACACCTTCCTCTTGGGGTTCCCAACGGACGTGTGTCAATCGCACGCATCAAGCTCTTTTTCCGGCGCTCGTTGCCGGGGACATCAAGACACGCTCGCAAAGGGAGTCTCCCACATCCAATCTCTTTACTTTGTTTTTGTCTTGCTTTATTTTACTTTATTTATCGCTTTGTTTGCTCTTATATCAAAAACACAAAAAATTAGTTGCTAGATTTACTTTATTTACTCGTCCTGTTCTCTATATTGAAAACACACAAAAATTAGTTACTTGCATTTACTTTATTTAGTTTGCTTTATTTACTACTCGCTAAAATGGGTACCGTTGAGAATACTAAGTTGTGTGACTTCACTAGCACAAATAATAATGATTTCTTATGCATACCTATTGCTCCACCTGCTACTACAGCAGAATTCTTTGAAATTAAACCTGCTTTACTAAATCTTGTTATGAGAGAACAATTTTCTGGTGTTAGTTCTGATGATGCTGCTGCCCATCTTAATAATTTTGTTGAACTATGTGAAATGCAAAAGTATAAGGATGTAGATGGTGATATTATAAAATTAAAATTGTTTCCTTTCTCCTTAAGAGGAAGAGCTAAAGATTGGTTGCTATCTCTGCCTAGAAATAGTATTGATTCATAGACTAAATGTAAGGATGCTTTTATTGGTAGATATTATCCTCCCGCTAAAATTATATCTCTGAGAAGTAGCATAGTGAATTTTAAGCAATTAGATAATGAACATGTTGCTCAAGCATGGGAGAGAATGAAATCTTTGGTGAAGAATTGCCCTACCCATGGACTAACTACTTGGATGATCATCCAAACCTTTTATGCAAGGATTGAATTTTTCTTCGCTGAACCTATTGGATTCAGCTGCTGAAGGTACCTTTATGTCCATTACTTTGGGGGCGGCAACAAAGTTTCTTGATGATATGATGACAAATTACTCCGAATGGCACACGAAAAGAGCTCCACAAGGTAAGAAGGTAAATTCCGTTGAAGAAACCTCCTCCTTGAATGATAAGATTGATGCTATTATGTCTATGCTTGTGAATGGTAGATCTAATGTTGATCCTAATAATGTTCTTTTAGCTTCATTGGTTGCCCAAGAAGAACATGTTGATGTGAACTTCATTAGAAGTAATAATTTCAACAACAATGCTTATAGGAATAATTCCGGTAACAACTATAGGCCATATCCTTCCGCTAATGGTAATAGTTATGGTAATTCTTATGAGAATTCTTACAACAATAATAGGAATGTACCCCTGGTCTTGAAGCTATGCTTAAAGAATTTATTAGTACACAAACTCGCTTTTAACAAATCTGTTGAGGAAAAGCTTGATAAAATTGATATTCTTGCTTCTAAGGTTGATAGACTTGCCTCTCGATGTTGATCTTTTAAAATTGAAAGTTATGCCTAATAAGGATATTGATAATAAAATTTTTACTACAGACAAATGCCATCCAAGTTCGAATTAATGAGAATATTAGATTGATGGCCGAATTGCATGCTAGGTGGGAAAGAGAAGAAAACGAAAAACTAGCTAAAGAGAATAATGTAGCTAAAGTTTGGACTATTACCACCACTAGTAATGTTAATGCTTCACATGTTGCTACACCCCCTACTATCAATGGTAAAATAATTGGTGTTGGCAATGTTTCCACTCCTAGTGCAAAGCGTGCAAAATTGCCTGAAACTGCTAAAACCGTCGAAACCGATAAAACTCGCCGAAATTTTTCAAAATATTGGGGACAATGATTCCATTGCTGTAGATCATAATGGTTTAGCCTTTGATGATTGTCACATCTCTCGAAGTTATAAAGTTCTTACAAAAACTTGCTAAAAGTCCCAATGCTAGTGCTATAAATTTGGCCTTTACAAAACATATTACAAATGCTCTCATAAAAGCTAGAGAGGAGAAACTAAAACTTGAAACTTCTATTCCTAGGAAGTTAGAAGATGGTTGGGAGCCCATCATTAAAATGATGGTCAATGATTTTGATTGTAATGCTTTATGTGATCTTGGTGCAAGTATTTCTGTTATGCCTAAGAAAATTTATGATATGCTTGACTTGCCACCATTGAGAAATTGTTATCTGGATGTTAATCTTGCTGATAATGCTATAAAGAAACCTTTGGGGAGGATTGATAATGTTCGTATTATGGTTAACAATAACCTTGTCCCCGTTGATTTTTTTGTCTTGGATATTGAATGCAATGCATCTTGTCCCATTATATTGGGAAGACCTTTTCTTCGAACTCGTTGGTGCCACCATTGATATGAAGGAAGGTAATATTAAATATCAATTTCCTCTTAAGAAAGGTATGGAACACTTCCCTAGAAAGAGAATGAATTTACCTTATGATTCTATTATTAGAACAAATTATGATGTTGATGCTCCATCTCTTGATAATACTTGATACACACTTTCTGCGCCTAGCTGAAAGGCGTTAAAGAAAAGCGCTTATGGGAGACAACCCATTATTTTACTTCTCACTTTATTTTATATTTGAGTCTTGGAAGTTGTTAATACTGTAGCAACCCCTCCTTATCTTTATTTTATTGCATTGTTGTGCCAAGTAAAGTCTTTGATAGTAAAGTCAATACTAGATTTGGATTACTGCGCAGGAACAGATTTCTTGCTGTCACGAATTTGAGCAGTAGTCTCCGTAGAAAATTTATAAAAATCTGCCAATTTACGTGCGTGATCCTCAGATATGTACGCAACTTTCATTCAATTTGGGCATTTTCATCTGAGCAAGTCTCGGTGCCTCTTAAAAATTCGTCTTTACGGACTCGTTCGTTTTGACAGATTCTGCCTTTTATTTCGCATTGCCTGTTTTGCTATGTTTGATGGATTTCTTTGTTCTATTAACTTTCAGTAGCTTTGTGCAATGTCCAGAAGTGTTAAGAATGATTATGCCACCTCTGAATATATGAATTATGCACTGACCCTCTAATGAGTTTGTTTTGCGTTTGGTGTGGAGGAAGTTTTCAAGGGTCAAGAGAGGAGGATGATACAATATGATCAAGAAGAGTGAAAAGTCTAAGCTTGGGGATGCCCCCGTGGTTCATCCCTGCATATTTTAATAATACTCAATCATCTAAGCTTGGGGATGCCCAAGGCATCCCTTCTTCATCGACAACATTATTAGGTTCCTCTAGTGAAACTATATTTTTATTCCGTCACATCTTATGTGCTTTACTTGGAGCGTCTGTTTGTTTTTTGTTTTTGTTTGAATAAAATCGGATCCTAGCATTCTTTGTGTGGGAGAGAGACACGCTCCGCTGTTTCGTATGAACACATGTGTTCTTAGCTTTATTCTTAATGTTCATTGCGAAAGTTGAACTACTTCATTCATTCTTATATGGTTGGAAACGGAAAATGCCGCATGTGGTAAATGGTATAATGTCTTGAATAATTTGATACTTGGCAATTGTTGTGCTCATATAGATCATGTTTAAGCTCTTGCATCATGTACCTTGTACCCATTAATGAATAACTACATAGAGCTTGTTAAAATTTGGTTTGCATGATTGATCTCTAGAGTCTAGATATTTTCTGGTTGAGGTGTTTGAACAACAAGGAGACAATGTAAAGTCTTATAATGCTTACAATATGTTCATATGTGAGTCTTGCTGCACCGTTTTATACTTGAGTTTGCTTCAAACAACCTTGCTAGCCTAGCCTTGTATTGAGAGGAATTCTTCTCATGCATCCAAATCCTTGAGCCAATAACCATGCCATTTGTGTCCACCATACCTACCTACCACATGGTATTTCTCCGCCATTCCAAAGTAAATTACTTGAGTGCTACCTTTAAAAATTCTATTCCTTTGTCTTTGCAATATATAGCTCATGGGAAAAATAGCCTTAAAAACTATTGTGGTGAAGAATATGTACTTATGTGTCTTATTTCTTAATAAGTTGCTTGTTGAGCGGTAACCATGTTTCGGGGACGCCATCAACTTTTACCTTTGTTGAATATCATGTGAGTTGCTATGCATGTTCGTCTTGTCCGAAGTAAGGGCGATTTTCATGATCATATGGTTTGAGTATGCATATTGTTAGAGAAGAACATTGGGCCGCTAACTAAAGCCATGATCCATGGTGGAAGTTTCAGCTGTGGACAATCAATCCTCAATCTCTTATGAGAATATTAACGTTGTTGAATGCTTATGCATTAAAGAGGAGTCCATTATCTGTTGTCTATGTTGTCCCGTATGGATGTCTAAGTTGAGAATAATCAAAAGCGAGAAATCCAATGCGAGCTTTCTCCTTAGACCTTTGTACAAAGCGGCATAGAGGTACCCCTTGTGACACTTGGTTGAAACATATGCTATGCAATGATAATCCATGTTAATCCAAGCTAATTAGGACAAGGTGCGAGCACTATTGGTATACTATGCATGAGGCTTGCAACTTATAGGATATCTTATACATAACACATATGCTTTATTACTACCGTTGACAAAATTGTTTCTTGTTTTCAAAATGAAAAGCTCTAGCACAAATATAGTAATCAATGCTTCCTCTGCGAAGGGCCTATCTTCTACTTTATTGTTGAGTCAGTTTACCTATTCTTTCTATCTT
>NC_061512.1:156069378-156086997 GCF_022539505.1 Lolium rigidum | reverse complement strand
TTTATAGTCCAGCGGACTTTCTAATGTGGGCGTGCACTAAACCGTGCACGAGATAAACTCTAACTTCTAAATCGATACACAATCTATTATACTAAGATACACGGGCTAACTAGCCCAAATTCTCCGTGCCAGGCCGCTTCATAGATCTTCCATATGTAATCTTCCAAGCCCATCTTGATCGCGGCCCACCTCCTGATTTAGCCAAAATCTGGTGATAACAGAGACCGGAGAAAATGTCTCATTGTAATCTATCTCTTCTCTTTGTGTAAATCCTTTTGCCTCTAGAGGTGGCTGTTGTTGCTCCCTTTCATGCTCAACAAATGGTTCATTCGCCTCCTGATGGACAAGTTCCGAATTTTCACTCATCGTTGTCATGGGTGGAGTTACAACAGGCGCTTGCACCACAATCGCAGGGATCGTCGGTACAGGTGCACATGGTAGCGCAAAAAATGTCTCCTGAGTCATCGGATTAGGTGCATGCACCCTCTTCTCCTCAAGATCAATTTTCCGAGCTACCATGCTCCCCCTCATCATTTCATCCTCTAAGAAGACACCATGTCTCGTTTCCACAAACTTTGTGTATTTACGTAGGCGGTAGAAACGATAACCTTTTGACTTTTCGGGATAGCCAATAAAATGGCAGCTGACTATTTTGGTATCTAACTTTGCGATGTTTGGATTAAATACTTTGGCCTCAGCAGGGCTCCCCCACACTTTCAGGTGGTTTAGAGAAGGCACTCTCCCTGTCCATAGCTCATACAGCGTTTTGGGCGCCGATTTGCTTGGTACTCTGTTTAGAATGTGAATAGAGATTTTTAACGCCTCAATCCACAATCCCAATGGTAGGGTGGAATAGCTCATCATACTGCGCACCATATCCATAAGGGTACGGTTGCGCCTTTCAGCTACCCCATTCTGCTGAGGTTCGCCCGGCATCGAGTACTGGGCGACTATTCCAGTCTCCTGTAGGAACCTTACAAAAGGTCCAGAGACTTGGCCATATGGAGTATGTCGACCGTAGTACTCCCCTCCACGATCAGACCTGACTATCTTTATTCTTTTATCATGGTGATTTTCAACTTCAGCTTTGAATATTTTGAATTTATCCAACGCTTCTGTTCTTTCTTTTATTGGATAAATATAACCATATCGGGAGTAATCATCCGTGAATGTTATGAACGAATCATAGCCATCCACATTTTTCACAGGAAATGGTCCACATATATCGGTGTGAATTATTTCTAGTGTTGATGTGCTTCGATTTGCACCCTTTTTAATTTGCTTTACAAATTTTCCTTTAATGCAATCGATGCACTGTTCTATGTCTGAGAATTCTAATGGAGGAAGAATATCATTTTTAACGACGAGTCTTTCTATTCTCCCCCTCGAAATATGGCATAAGCGATATTGCCATAATTTCGATGATTCTTCAGTTATTTTTCTTTTTTTTGTTCTTTTTCCGACACTGATACCTTCTCATTCACATTACACACAGACATCGCCTTTTTCACTCAAGGACAATAAATAAAACTCATCATGAAGTAAAGCAACCCCACATAAGCATTATTACAACCATATGGCACACTCGCCATGTCTTTCATGTCCATGTGTACTTTTCTGTCACCAGTTGCTTCAGCAGCTGGGTCGCACATATCTTTGAAGAACCAGTGAACTGGTTCTTTATTCTTTCAAGATACTCCCATACGGAAGCACACTCTGCAATTGAGCCCACAATAGCGTTCTCAATTGTATTCTTTATAAATGGCACTTAGCCACTTTCATTCTGTCATGCAGAATCATCTTTCTTGTCATTTCGATCTGGATCTTTTGGTCTGACCGGCTGTGGAAACCCAGTCCACCCCAGCACAAATCAACCTTCTTTCTACATTCAGTGTAGTTGTCACCTCTGAGGGTTGGAACATCCTTGATGTAGCTCATCAAGTAGTACCCTCCTTTAAACCACAATGAAATGAGACCATAACAACAATTGCATGCAATAATCCAACATTGGTCAAAATTAGAACATACAACAGTTTATGCAATTAAATCTATATCACCGTTGGGCAGAAATAGAGATAAATGCACTTCTTTGCAACAAATCATGATCATGTCATTAATAACGTTGGTCAAAAAATAACACAATCATAATTATCACAATAATCACTTTAATCATTTCTTTAAAATTTTGATTATCACTTTAACTATTTGCATCTTTAAAATGCATCTTTAACTATTTGTAGCGGAAACTTTGAATTCATTAAACTTTAAAACTTTCAGAAGCATCTGTGTTACCTTTTATTTTCTGAAACAAATATCTCGTTGGTTCAATTTGCTCAGAAAAAAAACTTGACAAAAATGCTTCTTTTACTATTGCAGCGGAAACTTTAACTTTAAACTATTAACTTTCAACTTTTCAGAGACATTACTGTTATTTTTCATTTCCTAAAACAAGTATCTCGTTGGTTCAATTTGTTAGGGAAAAAACTAGACAAAAATTGGCCAAAAAACAGCCCAAAAATTGCCTAAAAAGCCTCTGTAATTAATAAAACAGTAAAAACTGACTGTTACTGTACAGCGACGCCCGCGGCCCACGCGGCCTGCTACGCACTGCGCGACGCGCAGCTTACGCGGTCTGTACACGGTGAGTGGCGCTCAGCCACGGCTCGCCCACGCGGCGGCCTGGTACGCGGCCCAGCCCGCGACGCCCACACGGCCTGGCCACGGCGCCACCCGCGGCCCAGCCAGCGGCCTCTACGCAGCCTGCCGCCGCGGCCCGAACCCGTGTCGCCTACGATGCATCCTGGCCGTCGGATCCATCCGACGGTCGAGCGCCGTTTTCGCCAGGTCAAAATGACCTCCGGCCGAAAACGCCCCGGAAAACCCTAATCCCACGCCCCTCCGCCCCGCGTCCTCTGCCGCTCCTCTCTAGCGGCTGCGGCGGCGCCGCCCGGCAGCTCCTCGGGCGCGCGCCCGGCAGCTCGCCGGCGACGGAGGGGCCCTTCCCCTTTTGCTCCTTTCTCTGTGCCTGTCTCTGCACTCCGGCGGCGGCGCGGAGGCTGCACCTCCCGCCCGCGCGCGCGGCCCCGGTGGCTCGCCGGTGACGGCCCTGCCCGGCCCTTTCTTTCTCACAGAGATGCAGCCTCCGCGCTCGCGCGCTGCAGGTGGCCGGGGAACGAGCCCCTCCCTTTCTTTGCTGTTCCTCCCCACCGAGATCCTCGACCGCCACCCACACCGAGGGCCGACGACGAGCTGGTGTGGCGCCCCTCTGGCCCTTTTGCCGTCGCGTGCGCCCGGTGGGCGCACCGGCGTCAAACGGTTCAGCGGCGGCGCCCTTTGCCGGCGTGCGCGAGCAGCAGCAGCCAGTGACCGCGAGCAGCATCAACCGCCGGCGACCGTGAGCAGTAGCAGCCGGTGGGGTGGGCTTTTTCTTTCTTTGCCGGCGAGCCCGAGGCTCTGCCCGTCAATTCTTTCTCCTCTCGTTTACTTTGGGGATTTTGAAATCGATCTAGGGTTTCTATGAACATTTCTACCCGAAAACATGAGATCTACAACACTAGCCAGCTCTGATATCAATGTTTACTTTGCTAGATCGACAAGGGTAGATCATGGCCGGGTAGGAGAGGGGTACTGTTAGTTTACCTTCTCCATTGGAGGTGGAGCTCGCCGACCTGGACATGGTGGCGACGGTGACGGCGTGTGGTCGAGCGAGAGGTGGTGGCGGCGGTGATGGAGCATCCCGTCGGCACTGTGCTGAACCCAGATCGGTGGGTGTGTTCGTGGGGCGAGTGGCACTCCCGGTCAACCTCGCGATCTGTGCCACCGCCCCCACCACTGTATTTATAGCACATGCGATAGGGGGCCACCAACCAGATGTGGTTGGGCGCTCCCGATCAGGGCGCGGACGAGGTCAAGGGTCCGAGTTCGAGCCGTTGGGCTCGGACGCGAGGAGATCATCCTAACACTTCCGTCTAAAAACAAGTGTCTCAACTTTATCTAGTACTAAACTGTATCTAGAGTCTAGACACATCTATCGGGAGAAGAAAACTTAGTGAGCTTAGCAATCAATATTACATAAGCATATTTTCTCTCACTCTGTACACCTTATTTTCTAATAAAGAATGCAAGTAAAAGACAGTCGATGTGCACACCTAGCTTCTAGCTGAGTATGCGGATGCTAATAAATTCATTGGAAAATTCATCTCGTTGTGCCATGAGGGCGAGGTTACACTGTTACCCAGGGGAGACATGCTCACACTTCCAATAGATGACGGCGACATGTTAACATATCAATCTTTAAGCACTTGATGCCTTACCTACACTGATATTTATCTCTATCTCTACGAAGCATAGACGTTGACAAGGAGGTTGTTCGGCCCAAGCTCTTAAAGCATCTCTAGAGCCCGTAAAATAGATCGAAACTGAAAAACTTCGGCGAAAATACGGAGTTTGGGCCAAAACTCCGCTAGAACGGAGCCTGAACTCGCGGCCTGGCCCGTATAACGAGTTCGACCCCCCAAGAAACTGGACGGCACCCCTGCATTAAAAGGAGCCGCGGAGGGGAGTTCGGTTTCCAAACCCTACTCCCCTCCGCCGCTTCCACTCCCTCCGCCGCCGCCTGATGCGTGCAGTCGACACACGTCCGTTGGGAACCCCAAGAGGAAGGTGTGATGCAGACAGTAGCAAGTTTTCCCTCAGAAAGAAACCAAGGTTTATCGAACCAGGAGGAGCCAAGAAGCACGTTGAAGGTTGATGGTGGCGGAATGTAATGCGGCGCAACACCAGAGATTCCGGCGCCAACGTGGAACCTCCACAACACAACCAAAGTACTTTGCCCCAACGAAACAGTGAGGTTGTCAATCTCACCGGCTTGCTGTAACAAAGGATTAACCGTATTGTGTGGAAGATGATTGTTTGCAGAAAACAGTAAAGAACAATTGCAGTAGATTGTATGCGATGTAAAGAATAGGACGGGGGTCCACAGTTCACTAGAGGTGTCTCTCCCATAAGATAAAAGCATGTTGGGTGAACAAATTACAGTCGGGCAATTGACAAATAGAGAGGGCATAACAATGCACATACATGTCATGATAAATATAGTGAGATTTAATTGGGCATTACGACAAAGTACATAGACCGCTATCCAGCATGCATCTATGCCTAAAAAGTCCACCTTCAGGTTATCATCCGAACCCCTTCCGGTATTAAGTTGCAAAACAACAGACAATTGCATTAAGTATGGTGCGTAATGTAATCAATAACTACATCCTTAGACATAGCATCAATGTTTTATCCCTAGTGGCAACAGCACATCCACAACCTTAGAACTTGTCCCAGATTTAATGGAGGCATGAACCCACTATCGAGCATAAATACTCCCTCTTGGAGTTAAGAGCAAAAACTTGGCCAGAGCCTCTACTAATAACGGAGAGCATGCAAGATCATAAACAACACATAGGTAATAACTTGATAATTAACATAACATAGTATTCTCTATCCATCGGATCCCGACAAACACAACATATAGTATTACGGATAGATGATCTTGATCATGTTAGGCAGCTCACAAGATCCAACAATGAAGCACAATGAGGAGAATACAACCATCTAGCTACTGCTATGGACCCATAGTCCAGGGGTGAACTACTCACTCATCACTCCGGAGGCGACCATGGCGGTGAAGAGTCCTCCGGGAGATGAATCCCCTCTCCGGCGAGGGTGCCGAAGGAGATCTCCAGAATCCCCCGAGATGGGATTGGCGGCGGCGGCGTCTCGGTAAGGTTTTCCGTATCGTGGCTCTCGGTGCGGGGGTTTCGCGACGAAGGCTATTTGTAGGCGGAAGGGCAGGTAAAGGGGCGTCACGAGGGGCCCAGACGACAGGCCGGCGCGGCCAGGGCCTGGGCCGCGCCGCCCTGGTGTCTGACCACCTCGTGGCCCCACTTCGA
Source organism: Lolium rigidum (assembly GCF_022539505.1). Taxonomy (NCBI): domain Eukaryota; kingdom Viridiplantae; phylum Streptophyta; class Magnoliopsida; order Poales; family Poaceae; genus Lolium; species Lolium rigidum. Next base: position 156,081,055 of record NC_061512.1, on the reverse strand, counting down.
CTCTCCTTCGGTCTTCTGGAAGCTTCGTGGCAAAATAGGACCCTGGGCGTTTATTTCGTCCAATTCCGAGAATATTTCTTTACTAGGATTTCTGAAACCAAAAACAGCAGAAAACAACAGCTGACTCTTCGGCATCTCGTTAATAGGTTAGTGCCGGAAAATGCATAAATACGACATATAATGTATATAAAACATGTAGATATCATCAATAATGTAGCATGGAACATAAGAAATTATCGATACGTCGGAGACGTATCGGCATCCCCAAGCTTAGTTCTCGCTCGTCCCGGCGAGGTAAACGATAACAAAGATAATTTCTGGAGTGACATGCCATCATAACCTTGATCATACTATTGTAAGAAAATGTAATGAATGCAGCGATCAAAACAATGGTAATGACATTAGTAAACAAATGAATCATAAAGCAAATACTTTTCATGAATAGTACTTAAAGACAAGCATCAATAAGTCTTGCATAAGAGTTAACTCATAAAGCAATAAATCAAAGTAAAGGTATTGAAGCAACACAAAGGAAGATTAACTTTCAGCGGTTGCTTTCAACTTATAACATGTATATCTCATGGATAATTGTCAACATAGAGTAATATAATAAGTGCAATATGCAAGTATGTAGGAACCAATGCACAGTTCACACAAGTGTTTGCTTCTTGAGGTGGAGAGAAATAGGTGAACTGACTCAACATAAAAGTAAAAAGAATGGTCCTTCAAAGAGGAAAGCATCGATTGCTATATTTGTGCTAGAGCTTTTATTTTGAAAACATGAAACAATTTTGTCAACGGTAGTAATAAAGCATATGAGTTATATAAATTATATCTTACAAGTTGCAAGCCTCATGCATAGTATACTAATAGTGCCCGCACCTTGTCCTAATTAGCTTGGACTACCGGATCATCGCAATACACATGTTTTAACCAAGTGTCACAATAGGGTACCTCCATGCCGCCTGTACAAAGGTCTAAGGAGAAAGCTCGCATTTTGGATTTCTCGCTTTTGATTATTCTCAACTTAGACATCCATACCGGGACAACATGGACAACGGATAATGGACTCCTCTTTAATGCATAAGCATGTGGCAACAATTAGTGTTCTCATATGAGATTGAGGATATATGTCCAAAACTGAAACTTCCACCATGATTCATGGCTTTAGTTGGCGGCCCAATGTTCTTCTCTAACAATATGCATGCTCCAACCATTAAGGTGGTAGATCTCTCTTACTTCAGACAAGACGGACATGCATAGCAACTCACATGATATTCAACAAAGAGTTGATGGCGTCCCCAGGAACATGGTAATCGCACAACAAGCAACTTAATAAGAGATAAAGTGCATAAGTACATATTCAATACCATAATAGTTTTTAAGCTATTTGTCCCATGAGCTATATATTGCAAAGGTGAATGATGGAATTTTAAAGGTAGCACTCAAGCAATTGACTTTGGAATGGCGGAGAAAATACCATGTAGTAGGTAGGTATGGTGGACACAAATGGCATAGTGGTTGGCTCAAGGATTTTGGATGCATGAGAAGTATTCCCTCTCGATACAAGGTTTAGGATAGCAAGGTTATTTGAAACAAACACAAGGATGAACGGTGCAGCAAAACTCACATAAAAGACATATTGTAAACATTATAAGACTCTACACCGTCTTCCTTGTTGTTCAAAACTCAATACTAGATATTATCTAGACTTTTAGAGAGACCAAATATGCAAACCAAATTTAGCAAGCTCTATGTATTTCTTCATTAATGGGTGCAAAGTATATGATGCAAGAGCTTAAACATGAGCACAACAATTGCCAAGTATCAAATTATTCAAGACTTTTTAAAATTACTACATGTAGCATTTCCCGATTCCAACCATATAACAATTTAACGAAGGAGATTCAACCTTCGCCTTGAATACTATGAGTAAAGCCTAAGGACATATTTGTCCATATGCAACAGCGGAGCGTGTCTCTCTCCCACACAATGAATGCTAGGATCCATTTTATTCAAACAAAACAAAAACAAAAACAAACCGACGCTCCAAGCAAAGCACATAAGATGTGACGGAATAAAAATATAGTTTCGGGGGAGGAACCTGATAATGTTGTCGATGAAGAAGGGGATGCCTTGGGCATCCCCAAGCTTAGACGCTTGAGTCTTATTAGAATATGCAGGGGTGAACCACCGGGGCATCCCCAAGCTTAGAGCTTTCACTCTCCTTGATCATATTGCATCATACTCCTCTCTTGATCCTTGAATACTTCCTCCACACCAAACTCGAAACAACTCATTAGAGGGTAAGTGGACGATAAAAATTAACATGTTCAGAGGTGACACAATCATTCTTAACACTTCTGGACATTGCATAAAGCTACTGGACATTAATGGATCAAAGAAATTCATCCAACATAGCAAAAGAGGCAATGCGAAATAAAAGTCAGAATCTGTCAAAACAGAACAGTCCGTAAAGATGAATTTTATTGAGGCACCAGACTTGCTCAAATGAAAATTCCCAAATTGAATGAAAGTTGCGTACATATCTGAGGATCACGCACGTAAATTGGCTTAATTTTCTGAGCTACCTACAGGGAGGCAGGTCGAAATTCGTGACAGCAAATAAATCTGGAAACTGCGCAGTAATCCAAATCTAGTATGAACTTTACTATCAAAGACTTTACTTGGCACAAAAAAACACAAAACTAAGATAAGGAGAGGTTGCTACAGTAGTAAACAACTTCCAAGACTCAAATATAAAACAAAAATACTGTAGTAAAAACATGGGTTGTCTCCCATAAGCGCTTTTCTTTAACGCCTTTCGGCTAGGCGCAGAAAGTGTAAATCAAGTATTATCAAGAGATGAAGCATCAACATTATTTTCACAATTTATCCCATTGGGTATCTTAGATGCTCCCTTATCTATAGTGGTTTTAAGAGCTTTATCGATTTTTGGCCTATAATAGCTTTTTGGTTTAGCCCCTTTAGAGATATACATGAACCTTTGCTCCTTTCCCACATAAGCTTTCTCTCTAAACTTTATAGATGAAAAGGTTGAACCCAATGTTCTCATAGCCTCTTCTAGTTCACTAATCCTTTGGGTTTGATTATCATGAATAGCACAAGATTCTAAGATGGCGATTCTCTCATTAATTTCACCTAGAGATTTATCAAGTTTAGCAGTGCTATCAAGTAATGCTTTCAAAGTAGTATCAATAATTGGAAGGTTTTGCTCTATGGTTTCCAACTTTTCCATGACATTTTCAAGAGAGGCTTCAATTTTAACTTCATTAACAGGTGGTATTCCAAATAAACTCTCAATAATGTAACTAGCTTGTTACCTCCCGCGAGACAATCAAGAACATACCTATTCCAGCTAGAGATACCAACATAAAAATTCCCGAGTAGGATAGTGGTGGAGTGTTTCTTAGTGCACCTATTATGGGCATCACTAATTCTATACCAAGCATCTTTTAAACATTCTCCCCCTTGTTGCTTAAACGAACGAACTTCAACTTCAGGATTACTCATTTTAGCAGTAGTAAATAAAGCAAACTAGATAAAGTAAATGCACGTAAACTAATTTTTTGTGTTTTTGATATAGAGTGCAAGACAGTAAATAAAGTAAAGCTAGCAACTAATTTTTTTGTGTTTTGATATAATGCAGCAAACAAAGTAGAAAATAAAATAAAGCAAGACAAAAACAAAGTAAAGAGATTGGGAAGTGGAGACTCCCCTTGCAGCGTGTCTTGATCTCCCCGGCAACGGCGCCAGAAAACAGTCTTGATGCGTGCAGTCGACACACGTCCGTTGGGAACCCCAAGAGGAAGGTGTGATGCAGATAGTAACAAGTTTTCCCTCAGAAAGAAACCAAGGTTTATCGAACCAGGAGGAGCCAAGAAGCACGTTGAAGGTTGATGGTGGCGGAATGTAATGCGGCGCAACACCAGGGATTCCGGCGCCAACGTGGAACCTGCACAACACAACCAAAGTACTTTGCCCCAACGAAACAGTGAGGTTGTCAATCTCACCGGCTTGCTGTAACAAAGGATTAACCGTATTGTGTGGAACATGATTGTTTGCAAGAACAGTAAAGAACAATAGCAGCAGATTGTATGCGATGTAAAGAATAGGACAGGGGTCCACAGTTCACTAGAGGTGTCTCTCCCATAAGATAAAAGCATGTTGGGTGAACAAATTACAGTCGGGCAATTGACAAATAGAGAGGGCATAACAATGCACATACATGTCATGATAAATATAGTGAGATTTAATTGGGCGTTACGACAAAGTACATAGACCGCTATCCGACATGCATCTATGCCTAAAAAGTCCACCTTCGGGTTATCATCCGAACCCCTTCCAGTATTAAGTTGCAAAACAACGAGACAATTGCATTAAGTATGGTGCGTAATGTAATCAATAACTACATCCTTAGACATAGCATCAATGTTTTATCCCTAGTGGCAACAAGACATCCACAACCTTAGAACTTTCTATCATCTGTCCCGGATTTAATGGAGGCATGAACCCACTATCGAGCATAAATACTCCCTCTTGGAGTTAAGAGCAAAAACTTGGCCAGAGCCTCTACTAATAACGGAGAGCATGCAAGATCATAAACAACACATAGGTAATAACTTGATAATTAACATAACATAGTATTCTCTATCCATCGGATCCCGACAAACACAACATATAGTATTACGGATAGATGATCTTGATCATGTTAGGCAGCTCACAAGATCCAACAATGAAGCACAATGAGGAGAAGACAACCATCTAGCTACTGCTATGGACCCATAGTCCAGGGGTGAACTACTCACTCATCACTCCGGAGTCGACCATGGCGGTGAAGAGTCCTCCGGGAGATGAATCCCCTCTCCGGCAGGGTGCCGGAGGAGATCTCCAGAATCCCCCGAGATGGGATTGGCGGCGGCGTCTCGCAAGGTTTTCCGTATCGTGGCTCTCGGTACTCGGGGGTTTCGCGATGAAGGCTATTTGTAGGCGGAAGGGCAGGTAAGGGGCGTCACGAGGGGCCCGGACGACGGGCCGGCGCGGCCAGGGCCTCGGGCCGCGCCGCCCTGGTGTCCGACCACCTCGTGGCCCCACTTCGACTCTCCTTCGGTCTTCCGGAAGCTTCGTGGCAAAATAGGACCCTGGGCGTTGATTTCGTCCAATTCCGAGAATATTTCTTTACTAGGATTTCTGAAACCAAAAACAACAGAAAACAGCAGCTGGCTCTTCGGCATCTCGTTAATAGGTTAGTGCCGGAAAATGCATAAATACGACATATAATGTATACAAACATGTAGATATCATCAATAATGTAGCATGGAACATAAGAAATTATCGATACGTCGGAGACGTATCACCGCCTCACACATATTCCGGCGAGCAATCGAGCTCTGTGCAGCCACCCCTCCACCCTCCTAAGCGGCGCGATAGCCTCCCGTGGTGGCGTAGCAGGCCGCGACGCGGGATTGGGTGGTGGGGACTCGCCGCCGCGTCCCCCCATGTTCCGCATCGACGCGGAACGCCGGAAGTGGAACCGGTCGGAGGGCGCGCGCAAGCGCAGCGCCCGCCGGTGGACGAACTGGGGGCTCACACCCCCAGGGAAGCTAGAGAGGTACGCCAACGATGGCGAGGGGTCGTCGTCTGGCGGCTCCAGTCGCGCACCGCGGCCCCCATCGCCGACAGCTCCGACAACGACGAGCTCGTCCCCGCGCGGTCGCCCACGTTCTCGGCGGGCAACTACGACCATGGCTCCGACGAGGAGGAAGCCGTGCTCGCGTAGACGAAGGCGGTCTCCGCGGCGGAGGCCCACGCTCGATTTCGCCGGGAGGAGGAGGACGCCGTCCGCCAAGTGCGCGAGTACGAGGCGGCGCGCCGGGAGGAGCGCGTCCACTGGGTCAAGCTCGAGATAGTCGAGCTTGACGCCGAGGAGGAGTGAAGCTTTTCAACGCCAGCGTCGACACCCTCGGTCGCGTCGACGCCGTCGGTCGCCTCGACGCTCCGCCACCACCGACACCGCCGCACGCATAGGCATTAGGCCGCATTTTGGTTAAAATTAGTAGCGCCCGCCGGCGTACTAAGTAATTTAGGTTTAATTTAACGAATTATGTAACTTTTGATGCTCAATCGGAGCAACAAATCCATCTATATATATGATCATCGACCTATTTCCCCACGACATTTCAAATTCACTTTTTCAGTTCTTGTTTTACAGGTTTTACTCTGTGACAATGTTTTTCTGACCCGTAAACACGAGTTCGGTGAAGTGAACTTCGAGTTTTCAGTTCACGTGTTTACGGGCTCTGCTAGAGATGCTCTTGCATACTAGTCTCTTTTCCTACCCTTCTCTCCCCACCTTCGTGGAGAATACTCCTGTGTAAACCTTTCTTCCTTGAGCCCCTCTCCAGATCCCATCATCGGCCTCTCTCCCCCTGCTGCTGGCGGCCATGGTGGCCGACAGTGAGTGGGAAGGGGGCATGGTTCCTTGTAGTTTTAGGTTTCCTCTTGTTTAGGTCTTCTCTCCCAAATAAAGAGGCGGCTTGATCCAGATCCACTCTCATCCTTGTTCCTTCTCTCCCTCAAGCTGATGGCAACGAGGCAGAGAGTTGGAGTTCGGTTGATGGTGGCTCCTATGCCAGCATCTCCCCTCCTTGTCCATGGAGAGGCTTGGCTTCGGGTGCCCTCGCTCCCTTGATCCCATCCCCTTCTTGCTGTAATAACTTCTCCAGCAGGCTTTTAGATCGTAGCCAATATTTGAGCCTTTTATTCTCTCGTCGTGGTGATGGTGAGGAGAAAGGAATCGATGATGTTGGTTGTGGTGTGGAAAGTCTATAGCGGGGGAGCTGCGATGCTTCTCTGGGGGTGAATACATGGCAGCACCTCTTTTGCTGCCATCCATGATGGTCGAAGGGCGACCGCTCCCACCTCCGTCGTCGGCAACGGTGGCTTCTCCCTGCCGGCGGCAGATGGACTTCTGCAACATCTTGGCTTCTATGCCAAAAAGGAGGCCCTTCTGCTCTAGTACAGTGTGCTCCCGTTGCTCCATCCCAAGTGGTAAAGTCCCAGGTGATGGTGTAGTAGATTTTCTTGTGATGCATCGACGCGGTGGAGAAGGAGTTGGACCCGATTGCATTCTCCAGTTTAGTTTTAGGGTCCTTTGTGCAAAAAGTGAGAACAAGTCTTAAAATTTTCACTTCCTTTTGGTCCTTTATGTAATATGTGTCTCCACCGACAATATGAAATGAAGCTTCTCGCTCCTAGTGGACTGACCCCTTGTTAAAAAAAAAACTCTTACATACTACCTCCGTCCAAAGCTTAAGTCTATTATTTTTAGAAGGTCAAACTATGTCAAGTTTGACAAAGTTTTTATCAAAAATCATTATCACGCAAAATATAAAATAAACATTATTAGATATATGATTAAAAATATTTTTATATGGCATCTACAAATATCATATTTCTTGATAGATTCTTCTAAAAGCTTGGTAAAATTTTACTTGGTTTGATTTTTTAAATAATATAAGTTTTAATCATTAGAATGGAGGTAGTATTGTTCTAGCTGGGACACATATAAGCTTTAATCATGTTGTACTCTTCTCTTTTCTATATTAACGACGAGTTTCATGCTCTCCTATTTAACCATTGGAGTTGGATCAGAGTTACAAATTTATGTTTGAGCAAATTTTTGAGACCCATAAAAATTTCCACAACTATGGACTTTTACATTTTTTTAGAGTTATCTCATGCAAACTTCATCAACATATGAAAGAAAATTTGGTTTTCCAAATATAGTCCAAATTTTTTGAAAAAATATATATAGAACCCACTGAAATTAACAAAATTCCGTTTGAATTCTTTGAAATTTAATATTCGGTTGAAATGCAAAAAAAAAATCGTAATGCAATATTTGGTATTGAATTTTATAGGCATGGGCAGAGCCCAGCTCACGCACGTGTGTAATTTAAAATAAATAATTTAAATCATTCGCCTTTTCAGCTACGGTCTTTCTTCTCCTTTTTGTTGTGTGTCGGTGTGTGTGGCGTGTTTGTGTTTTTTTTTAGATATGGGAGCTTGGCCCCGGCCTCTGCATCAATCGATGCACACAACCCTTTATTAATAAAATAAACGTCAAAGTCAAGTGCTTATTACAAAGAACATGTCTGGTAAACAAAGATCACTAAAACAAAACGGATCGAAACATCTCGCAGACGAATATAAGACCAAAACTATCCATCTAGAATCCTGCTAATGTGACGCCATCCAATAGTCTGGAAATAGCAGTCCTGAGTGGCCTCCAGGAGCCGGTTGCATCCAGTAACCATAGTATCCCGCTGGTCCGACGGGAGCAAATATGCCCATAGTTGTAGCCAATGCGCCGCACGAAGGATAACCTGCAAAAAATTTGTGCCCCTTTGTTTATTAAAGATGATATCATTCCGGCTAGTCCAAATCGACTAACAAATTACCGAAACACCAATTCGAATATAAGCTTTGTCCCTCTTACTCACTCCGTTTAGCCAATTACCAAACATACTAGTTACATTAGAGGGAGGTGGAATATTATATGTAAATAAAATCATTCTCTAGGCAATTTTGGCAAAAGGACAATGAAGAAACAGATGGTCAACACTTTCATTATTGTTACAAACACAACATTTTTGACTTCCTGTCCATTTTCTCTTCATCAAATTATCCTTAGTAAGTAAAACCCTATTACTTAGAAACCACATGAAAATTTTAATCTTTAGAGGAACCTTAATCTTCCAAAGGTATTTCCGCAAAAATCTAGTATGTCCATTCATCATATCAAGGTACATGGATTTGACGAGAGAATAACCCAGATTCATTTAGGTTCCAAACAAAAGTGTCTGTTTCATTGGATAAATGAATAGACATAAGCCGCTGACACAAGTTTAACCACAAATTGTATTTCTATTCATTGAAAGTTCTTCTAAAACCAATATTCAGCGGTGAGTGAGCCAAAACCGAAGAAACCAACTCATTTTTCCGTTGGACAATATTATATAACGATGGATACTGTAAAGATAAAGGGTATGCGCCCAGCCAAGTGTCCTCCCAAAACCGCACCGTCATCCCATTACCAACTTTGAACTTCCCTCTCTTAAAAAACTCCGGTTTAACCCGCATAAGCCCCGTCCAAAAAGGAGAATATGTAGGTTTGGCCTCAACTTGAGCCAACGTTTTGTTTTTCATATACTTATTATTAAGTAGTTGTTTCCACATTCCTTGTTCATGTAACAATTTAAAAAGCCATTTGCTTAAAAGACATATGTTTTTTAGTTCAAGTACCTCAATCCCCAAACCCCCTTGATCCTTAGGTCTACATACTATGTTCCATCTAGATAATCTATATTTCTTCTTACCCTCCTCCTCTTGCCAAAAAAGCGGGAACGGTAGTAATCCAGTCTCTTCCGCACCCTGATAACCCACAAGTATAGGGGATCGCAACAGTCTTCGAGGGAAGTAAAACCCAAATTTATTGATTCGACACAAGGGGAGGTAAAGAATACTTATAAGCCTTAACAACTGAGTTGTCAATTCAGCTGCACCTGGAAAAGCACTAGTAACAGGGGTGATGTGAAAGTAGCAATGATATGAGAGCGAGTAGTAACGAGTAACACGGCAGCGAGTAATAGTAACACAGAGGCAATGGCACCAGAAAATAGTTTATACTACTTCCAATGTCATGTAGAACGAGTATATGATGATGAAAGATGGACCGGGGTTCCCAGCTATCTAAACTAGTGGTAACTCTCCAATAACAAGTGTTGGGTGAACAAATTACAGTCGGGCAATTGATAGGATTGAAATAGCATTAAGAAAGAACATCAAGATCATTAATCATGTAGGCATGTTTTCCATATATAGTCATACGTGCTCGCAATGAGAAACTTGTACAACATCTTTTGTCTTACCAGCCGGTGGCAGCCGGGCCTCTAGGGAATCTACTGGAAATTAAGGTACTCCTTTTAATAGAGCACCGGAGCAAAGCATTAACACTCCGTGAAAACATGTGATCCTCATATCTAAGCCTTTCCCTCCAGTTGTCCCAATTTCTGTCACTTTGGGGCCTTTGGTTCCGGACATAGACATGTGCATACAACTTGTGGATACAATCTAAGCAATAAGTATAGAGCTTAAATCTAAGATCATGCCACTCGGGCCCTAGTGACAAGCATTAAACACAACAAGATTGCAGCAACAATAACTTCACAAACTTTATAGATAGACTAATCATAATGTAACAATTCATCGGATCCCGACAAACACAACACCGATTACATCAGATGAATCTCAATCATGTAAGGCAGCTCATGAGATCATTGTATTGAAGTACATAGGTGAGAGAGTACCAACTAGCTACAGCTAGAACCCGTAGTCCATGGGGGAACTACTCACAGAGCATGATGGAGGCGGTGGCGTTGATGGAGATGGCTTCCGGGGGCACTTCCCCGTCCCGGCGAGGTGCCGGAACGAGACTTCGTCCCCCGAAACGGAGTTTCGCGATGGTGGCGGCGCCCACAGGTCTTTCTGGAGTTTCGTCAATTGGTATCACGTTTTTAGGTCGAAAGGGCTTATATAGGCGAAGAGGCGGCGCAGGAGGGGCACCAGGGCGCCCTCCCCATAGGCCAGCGCGGCCAGGGGCCTGATACGTCCCAAATGTATCTATAATTTCTTATGTTCCATGCTACTTTTACGACAATACTCACATGTTTTATATGCACTTTATATTATATTATGGAATTTATTGGACTAACCTATTAACAAGATGCCAAAGTGCCAGTTTCTGTTTATTATGTCTGTTTATTGCAGAAAAGGCCCAAAAACCAAAGTGCTCGGAAACATCCAGAAAAATCACGAAAATTCTATTTCGCCGGAAGACTCACGGAGCCAGAAGGGCCAGGCCAGAGGAGGCCCAGGGCCTCCTCCCCACAAGCCGGCGCGGCCTGGAGGGTGGTCACCCCACCCTATTGTGTGGAGCCACCGCAGCCCTTCCGACTCCGCCTCTTCGCCTATTTAACTCCTCGTGACCTAAAAACCCGACACCAATTGACGAAACTCCAGAAAGACTCCAGGGGCGCCGCCACCATCGCGAAACTCCAATTCGGGGGACAGAAGTCTCGTTCCGGCACCCTGCCGGGACGGGAATTGCCCCCAGAGTCATCTCCACCGCCGTCTCCACCGCCATCTTCACCGCCATCGCTGTCTCCATGATGAGGAGGGAGTAATTCACCCCCGGGGCTGAGGGCTCCGCTGTAGCTATGTGGTTCACCTCTCTCTTTATGTGATCTAGTTGAATATCATCTATGTGCTACTCTAGTGATGTTATTAAAGTAGTCTATTCCTCCTGCACGGTGTAATGGTGACAGTGTGTGCATCGTGTAGTACTTGGCGTGGGTTATGATTGTAATCTCTTGTAGATTATGGAGTTAACTATTGCTATGATAAGTATTGATGTGATCTATGCCTCCTTCATAGTGTGATGGTGACAGTGTGCATGCTATGTTAGTTCTTGGTGTGATTGTGTTGATCTATCTTGCACTCTAAGGTTATTTAAATATGAACATTGAATATTGTGGAGCTTGTTAACTCCGGCATTGAGGGTTCGTGTGTTATCGCCAGAATTTGACCGAGTCAG
>NC_061512.1:156049577-156069278 GCF_022539505.1 Lolium rigidum | reverse complement strand
TGCTTACGTTCAGTTGCGGCCTTCAGGTTAAACGACTTTGTATAAATGTGTGACAACTCTGTTCTTGACAATTTATACCAATGCGCCGCTTTACAGACAGCGATATAGAGAATAGTTTCTTTCTAACTTCATTCATAGCAATACCTGCACATTTGAATAACCCGCATAATTCATGTAAAAACAGTAAATGATCACCAGGATGGACGGTTCCATCCCCTTCATAGCGGTTATCCATAACACGTTCAATAATTTTCATAGGTATTTTATATGGTATTACTTCCTCACCTGGCGCCTCATCCACTACTGTTGCAGTAGTAGTAAATTTCCCAAATAGAAATTGAAGAGAAGATCTCTCCATAATGACTTATAGCAGCAGGCAGAAATAAAATCAGCACAAACGAGTAAAGGTTTTCCTTACCAATTCCACTTACCAATAGCGCTTCACTCCCCGGCAACGGCGCCGGAAAATAGTCTTGATGACCCACAAGTATAGGGGGTGTATCGCGAGTATCTTCGATAAGTAAGAATGTCGATCCCAACGAGGAGCGAGAAGGTGTTGACAAGCAGTTTCGATGAAGGATTCACTTGTAAATGCTCACAGACAAGTATTCAGGGGGTTTTGATGTAACAGATGAACAAAGTACGAGTAAGTAAAGTGCGAGAGAAATAATTGCAGCGAGTGGCCCAATCCTTTTTAGCGCAAAGGACAAGCCGGTTTGTTTACTTATAATGACCAAACGTTCTCGAGGACACACGGGAATTTAGTCTAGTGCTTTCGCTACATACAGCTGATTAATCTTCATTGTTTTGATAAGTGTTGTGTGGGTGAACCTATGCTAATGTACCGCCCTTCCTAGGACTAATACATACTTGTGATTATACCCCTTGCAAGCATCCGCAACTACAAGAAAGTAATGAAGATAAATCTAACCACAGCCTTAAACTCTAAGATCCTGCAATCCCTCCTGCATCGATATACCAACGGGGGCTCAGGTTTCTGTCACTCCGGCAACCCCGCAATTGGCAAACGAGTACAAGATGTATTCCCTAGGCCCATAAATGGTGAAGTGTCGTGTAGTCGACGTTCACACGACACCACTAGAAGAATGACACCACAACTTAAATATCATAACATTGAATATTACTCAACCATAATTCACTACTAACATTTAGACTTCACCCATGTCCTCAAGAACTAAACGAACTACTCACGAGACATCATATGGAACATGATCAGAGGTGATATGACGATGAATAAAAATCTGAACATAAACCTTGGTTCAACGGTTTCACTCAATAGCATCAATAACAAGTAGAAATCAACACCGGGAGAGTTTCCCCTATCAAACAATCAAGATCAAACCCAAATTGCTACAGCGGTGACGAGGTGCAGCGGTGGAGACGGCGGTGATGATGATGAAGATGATGGTGATGGTGATGGAGATGATGTCCAGCTCGATGACGATGACGATGGCGTCGATTTCCCCCTCCGGGAGGGAATTTCCCCGGTGGATTCCTGCCCGCCGGAGAGCTCTTTTCTCTCTGGTGCTCTCCGCCCCGCAGAGGCGGCTGTGACTCTTCGCGACGTACCCTCTGGAGCTTAGGTTTTCGGGACGAAGGCGTACGCGAAGAAAAGGAGGCGAGAGAGGGCTGTGGGCCCCCTCCTCACAGGGCGGCGCGGCCAGGCCTTGGGCCGCGCCGGCCTATGAGGTGGGCCCACCTCGGGTCCCCTCGGCTCCACGATATGTCTCCGACGTATCGATAATTTCTTATGTTCTATGCCATATTATTGATGATACCTACATGTTTTATGCACACTTTATGTCATATTCGTGCATTTTACGGAACTAACCTATTAACAAGATGCCGAAGTGCCGGTTCTGTTTTCGCTGTTTTTGGTTTCGAAATCCTAGTAACGAAATATTCTCGGAATTGGACGAAACGAAGACCCGAGGTTCCTATTTTCACCGGAAGCATCCAGAACACCCGGGAAGGACCAGAGGAGGGGGGGGGGCACTGGGCCCCCAGACCATAGGCCGGCGCGGCCCAGGCCCTGGCCGCGCCGCCATATGGTGTGGCCACCCCTTCGACCCTCCTGCGCCGCCTCTTCGCCTATATAAAGCCTCCGTCGCGAAAACCCTGAGGAGAAGAACCACGATACGGAAAACCTTCCAGAGCCGCCGCCATCGCGAAGCCAAGATCTGGGGGACAGGAGTCTCTGTTCCGGCACCCTGCCGGAGCGGGGAAGTGCCCCCGGAAGGCTTCTCCATCGACACCGCTGCCATCTCCACCGCCATCTTCATCACCGCTGCTGCTCCCATGAGGAGGGAGTAGTTCTCCATCGAGGCTCGGGGGCTGTACCGGTAGCTATGTGGTTCATCTCTCTCCTATGTGCTTCAATACAATAATCTCATGAGCTGCCTTACATGATTGAGATTCATATGATGATGCTTGTAATCTAGATGTCATTATGCTAGTCAAGTGAGTTTTACTTATGTGATCTCCGGAGACTCCTTGTCCCACGTGTGTAAAGGTGACGAGTGTGTGCACCGTGTGGGTCTCTTAGGCTATATTTCACAGAATACTTATTCACTGTTGAATGGCATAGTGAGGTGCTTATTTATATCTCTTTATGATTGCAATGTGTTTGTATCACAATTTATCTATGTGCTACTCTAGCAATGTTATTAAAGTAGTTTTATTCCTCCTGCATGTGTGCAAAGGTGACGAGTGTGTGCACCGTGTTAGTACTTGGTTTATGCTATGATCATGATCTCTTGTAGATTGCGAAGTTAACTATTGCTATGATAATATTGATGTGATCTATTCCTCCTACATATGCATGAAGGTGACGAGTGTGCATGCTATGCTAGTACTTGGTTTAGTCTTTTGATCTATCTTACACTAAAGGTTACTAAAATATGAGCATTATTGTGGAGCTTGTTAACTCCGGCATTGAGGGTTCGTGTAATCCTACGCAATGTGTTCATCATCCAACAAAAGTGTAGAGTATGCATTTATCTATTCTGTTATGTGATCAATGTTGAGAGTGTCCACTAGTGAAAGTGTAATCCCTAGGCCTTGTTCCTAAATAAGCTATCGCTGCTTGTTTGCTGTTTTACTGCGTTACTACTGCTGCGTTACTACTGCTTGTTTACTGTCCCGGGCAAAGCACTTTTACTGGTGCCGTTGCTACTACTTATTCATACCACCTGTATTTCACTATCTCTTCGCCGAACTAGTGCACCTATTAGGTGTGTTGGGGACACAAGAGACTTCTTGCTTTGTGGTTGCAGGGTTGCATGAGAGGGATATCTATGACCTCTTCCTCCCTGAGTTCGATAAACCTTGGGTGATCCACTTAAGGGAAACTTGCTGCTGTTCTACAAACCTCTGCTCTTGGAGGCCCAACACTGTCTACAAGAATAGAAGCTCCCGTAGACATCAAGCACTTTTACGGCGCCGTTGCTTGGGGAGGAAAGGTAAAAGGCACTCATACTCCGGTTCCGGGTAACGAGTACTTTTACGGCGCCATTGTGTTTGTGCTCGAAGCTATTTCCTTTAGATCCTGCAATTGCATCTTTTTGTTTCTTGTTTACACTAGTTTGGCATAATGGACAACAATGAGCTTCTTATTCTATTTCCTGATTTAAAACATGGATTGTTTGATGCGAAAATTAAAAAACCTATGAAATCTTATTTGCATGCTTGGTAGTAATATTAGTATGAACGCTTTGAACACCATTGTTGATAATAATATAGAAAGTTCTAAGCTTGGGGAAGCTGGTTTTCATGATCTTTTTAGTCCCCCAAGCATCGAGGAGAAAATTTTCTTTGATGATACTTTGCCTCCTATTTATGATTATAATGATAGTGGTCTTTTGGTGCCACCTACTATGGAGAGTAAATTTTGTTGTGATTATACTATGCCTCCTACACTTGATGAGAATAATAATGATAGCTACTTTGTTGAATTTGCTCCCACTATTACTAATAAAATTGACTATGCCTATGTGGAGAGTAATAATTTTATGCATGAGACTCATGATAAGAATGCTTTGTGTGATAGTTATATTGTTGAGTTTGCTCATGATGCAACTGAAAGTTATTATGAGAGAGGAAAATATGGTTGTAGAAATTTTCATGTTACTAAAATACCTCTCTATGTGCTGAAATTTTTGAAGCTACACTTGTTTTATCTTCCTATGCTTGTTACTTTGCTCTTCATGAACTTGTTTATTTACAAGATTTCTTTTCATAGAAGCATGTTAGACTTAAATGTGTTTTGAATTTGCCTCTTGATGCTCTCTTTTGCTTCAAATACTATTTCTTGCGAGTGCATCATTAAAACTGCTGAGCCCATCTTAACGGCTATAAAGAAAGAACTTCTTGGGAGATAACCCATGTGTTATTTTGCTACAGTACTTTGTTTTATATTTGTGTCTTGGAAGTTGTTTACTACTGTAGCAACCTCTCCTTATCTTAGTTTTATGTTTTGTTGTGCCAAGTAAAGTCTTTGATGGTAAAGTAAATACTAGATTTGGATTACTGCGCAGTTCCAGATTTCTTTGCTGTCACGAATCTGGGTCTAATTCTCTGTAGGTAACTCAGAAAATTAAGCCAATTTACGTGCATGATCCTCAGATATGTACGCAACTTTCATTCAATTTGAGAATTTTCATTTGAGCAAGTCTGGTGCCCTTTTAAAATTCGTCTTTACGGACTGTTCTGTTTTGACAGATTCTGCCTTTTATTTCGCATTGCTTCTTTCATTTGTGTTGGGTGGATTTCTTTGTTCCATTACCTTCCAGTAGCTTTGAGCAATGTCCCGAAGTGTTAAGAATGATTGTGTCACCTCTGAACATGTGAGTTTTTGATTATGCACTAACCCTCTAATGAGTTTGTTTCGAGTTTGGTGTGGAGGAAGTTTTCAAGGGTCAAGAGAGGAGGATGATATACTATGATCAAGGAGAGTGAAAGCTCTAAGCTTGGGGATGCCCCGGTGGTTCACCCCTGCATATTCT
This sequence comes from Lolium rigidum, assembly GCF_022539505.1. NCBI lineage: Eukaryota > Viridiplantae > Streptophyta > Magnoliopsida > Poales > Poaceae > Lolium > Lolium rigidum. The sequence continues at coordinate 156,064,254 of NC_061512.1, read as the reverse complement.
AAGAAGACTCAAGCGTCTAAGCTTGGGGATGCCCAAGTCATCCCCTTCTTCATCGACAACATTATCAGGTTCCTCCCCTGAAACTATATTTTTATTCCGTCACATCTTATGCACTTTTCTTGGAGCGTCGGTATGTTTCTTGTTTTTGTTTTTGTTTGAATAAATGCTTGTGTGGGAGAGAGACACGCTCCGCTGGTTCGTATGAACACATGTGTTCTTAGCTTTTAATTTTCATGGCGAAGTTTCTTCTTCGTTAATTTGTTATATGGTTGGAATTGGAAAATGATACATGTAGTAAATTGCTATAATGTCTTGGATAATGTGATACTTGGCAATTGTTGTGCTCATGTTTAAGCTCTTGCATCATATGCTTTGCACCTATTAATGAAGAAATACATAGAGCTTGCTAAAATTTGGTTTGCATAATTGGTCTCTCTAAAGTCTAGATAATTTCTAGTATTGAGTTTTGAACAACAAGGAAGACGGTGTAGAGTCTTATAATGTTTACAATATGTCTTTTATGTGAGTTTTGCTGCACCGGTTCATCCTTGTGTTTGTTTCAAATAACCTTGCTAGCCTAAGCCTTGTATCGAGAGGGAATACTTCTCATGCATCCAAAATCCTTGAGCCAACTACTATGCCATTTGTGTCCACCATACCTACCTACTACATGGTATTTCTCCGCCATTTCAAAGTAAATTGCTTGAGTGCTACCTTTAAATAATTCAAAATTTATCACCTCTGATTTGTGTCAATGTTTTATAGCTCATGAGGAAGTATGTGGTGTTTTATCTTTCGATCTTGTCATTTACTTCGACGAGACTTTCACAATGGACTAGTGGCACATCCGCTTATCCAATAATTTTGCAAAAAGAGCTGGCAATGGGGTTCCCAGCCCGATTAATTAACTTGCATTAATAATTCTCTTCACATGTTTTGCTCCGATTCATCGGTAAGCAACTTAATTTTGCAAATAGACACTCCTTCATGGTATGTGATTGTTGGAAGGCACCCGAGGATTCGGTTAGCCATGGCTTGTGTAAGCAAAAGGTTGGGAGGAGTGTCATCCATAAATAAAGAAAAACTAAACTAAAGTACATGTGTAAACAAAAGAGAAGAGGGATGATCTACCTTGCTTGGTAGAGATAACGTCCTTCATGGGAGCCGCTCTTGAAAGTCTGGTTGATGAGGTAGTTAGAGTGCCCACTACCATTCGTTGACAACAACAAACACCTCTCAAAACTTTACTTTTATGCTCTCTTTATGTTTTCAAAAACCAAAGCTCTAGCACAAATATAGCAATCGATGCTTTTCCTCTTTGAAGGACCTTTCTTTTACTTTTTATGTTGAGTCAGTTCACCTATCTCTCTCCACCTCAAGAAGCAAACACTTGTGTGAACTGTGCATTGATTCCTACATACTTGCATATTGCACTTGTTATATTACTCTATGTTGACAAACTATCATTGAGATATACATGTTACAAGTTGAAAGCAATTGCTGAAACTTTATCTTCCGTTGTGTTGCTTCAATATCTTTACTTTAAATTATTGCTTTATGAGTTAACTCTTATGCAAGACTTATTGATGCCTGTCTTGAAGTACTATTCATGAAAAGTCTTTGCTTTATGATTCACTTGTTTACTCATGACATTACCATTGTTTTGATCGCTGCATTCACTACATATGTTTACAAATAGTATGATCAAAGTTATGATGGCATATCACTTCAGAAATTATCTTTGTTATCGTTTTACCTGCTCGGGACGAGCGAGAACTAAGCTTAGGGATGCTTGATACGTCTCCGACGTATCGATAATTTCTTATGTTCTATGCCATATTATTGATGATACCTACATGTTTTATGCACACTTTATGTCATATTCGTGCATTTTCCGGAACTAACCTATTAACAAGATGCCGAAGTGTCGGTTCTCGTTTTCTGCTGTTTTTGGTTTCGAAATCCTAGTAACGAAATATTCTCGGAATTGGACGAAACGAAGACCCGGGTTCCTATTTTCACCGGAAGCATCCAGAACACCGGGAAGGACCAGAGGGGGGCAGCTGGGCCCCCAGACCATAGGCCGGCGCGGCCCAGGCCCTGGCCGCGCCGCCATATGGTGTGGCCACCCCTTCGACCCTCCTGCGCCGCCTCTTCGCCTATATAAAGCCTCCGTCGCGAAAACCCTGAGGGAGAAGAACCACGATACGGAAAACCTTCCCGAGCCGCCGCCATCGCGAAGCCAAGATGCGGGGGACAGGAGTCTCTGTTCCGGTACCCTGCCGGAGCGGGGAAGTGCCCCGGAAGGCTTCTCCATCGACACCGCTGCCATCTCCACCGCCATCTTCATCACCGCTGCTGCTCCCATGAGGAGGGAGTAGTTCTCCATCGAGGCTCGGGGCTGTACCGGTAGCTATGTGGTTCATCTCTCTCCTATGTGCTTCAATACAATAATCTCATGAGCTGCCTTACATGATTGAGATTCATATGATGATGCTTGTAATCTAGATGTCATTATGCTAGTCAAGTGAGTTTTACTTATGTGATCTCCGGGGACTCCTTGTCCCACGTGTGTAAAGGTGACAGTGTGTGCACCGTGTGGGTCTCTTAGGCTATATTTCACAGAATACTTATTCACTCTGTTGAATGGCATAGTGAGGTGCTTATTTATATCTCTTTATGATTGCAATGTGTTTGTATCACAATTTATCTATGTGCTACTCTAGCAATGTTATTAAAGTAGTTTTATTCCTCCTGCATGTGTGCAAAGGTGACGAGTGTGTGCACCGTGTTAGTACTTGGTTTATGCTATGATCATGATCTCTTGTAGATTGCGAAGTTAACTATTGCTATGATAATATTGATGTGATCTATTCCTCCTACATATGCATGAAGGTGACAGTGTGCATGCTATGCTAGTACTTGGTTTAGTCTTTTGATCTATCTTACACTAAAGGTTACTAAAATATGAGCATTATTGTGGAGCTTGTTAACTCCGGCATTGAGTGTTCGTGTAATCCTACGCAATGTGTTCATCATCCAACAAAAGTGTAGAGTATGCATTTATCTATTACATTACGTGATCAATGTTGAGAGTGTCCACTAGTGAAAGTGTAATCCCTAGGCCTTGTTCCTAAATATCTGCTATCGCTGCTTGTTTACTTGTTTCTACTGCGTTACTACTTGCTCGCGTTACTACTTGCTTGTTCATTGTCCTGGGCAAAGCACTTTTACGGTGCCGTTGCTACTACTTATTCATACCACCTGTATTTCACTATCTCTTCGCCGAACTAGTGCACCTATTAGGTGTGTTAGGGACACAAGAGACTTCTTGCTTTGTGGTTGCGGGGTTGCATGAGAGGGATATCTTTGACCTCTTCCTCCTTGAGTTCGATAAACCTTGGGTGATCCACTTAAGGGAAACTTGCTGCTGTTCTACAAACCTCTGCTCTTGGAGGCCCAACACTGTCTACAAGAATAGAAGCTCCCGTAGACATCACTCCCCCTTCTGGCTCTCTTCGTCTTCTGGAAAAATAGGAATTTTCGTGTAATTCCCGTCGATTGCTGATCTTCCGAAATATTGTGTTCTGACGATGCTTTTTCCAGCAGAATCCTGGCTCCGGTGCGCGATCTCCAAATAATCATGAAACATGCAAAATAGATGAAATAACATAAGTATCATCTCTAAATATGAAATATATCAATGAATAACAGCAAATTATGATATAAAATAGTGATGCAAATTGGACGTATCACCTTACCATGTGGCGTTGGCACCGTATGGTCAAATGCAACAGCCTTTGGGAAGGCCCCTATATATTTCGAGACTCCAGCCGTCGTGCAGAGGGCCGCCATTCTAGATTGCACCGCAACACCACAGAACGAGATCCACCACTTCACCACCACCATTGTTCATCCTCTCCTTCCCCATCCTCTCCATAGCTAGAGCGATCATCTTGTACTTGAGATCTCCTTGTGATTTGATGACCATTGTATGAATATTTGATTTCAATCTAAATATTTTGCACAATGTTTTCTATCCTTGATCTTATTTATATGAGTGAGTAGTCTTCACGGGCTGTGGGTTGGGGTGAAACCTCGCAGCAATTATGTGCATCTAATACATGGGAATGTTGTGTGGTGACTGATCAGAAGGATGTATCTTGTTTCTTTGTCTCTTGTCTCGATCCATGGACTTGTAGTTACCCAAGATCCCATAGACTGGTAAAGATGAGAAGTGAAATGAGTAGTGAATCGGTGATCTCACGGGAAACCCAGTGACATCAAGGGGAGTACATTTTTTCGTTCAAGGATCTACTTGGGAATAACAACAACATCATCATACTTTATGCTTTGATCTGTATTTTACTTAAGTTATAACCTAGTGCTTCGTGGTATAATTGTCGTATCAAAAGACTATTGCTATGCATCGGACTCGTAGGGGTTTTAGTGTTTATGGTTGCCCACATCCTTATCTATATTAGATCATTTCACACATGAATGTGCTTATTATTATCTGTATCCCATATGTATGTGCAGCTGCAAGTGAATATTCAACCCTTGCCTATTTCCATCCATTGCAACAACCAAGATTCAAAATAAACTAGAAAGGTTTGGTAAACATAAAACATAATGATTAAGAAAGTTTTATCGAAGTTCCTTTGATTTCCATACACAATGTTTCCCATGGTTCGATAAACCTAGGTATACTAGGGAAAAAGCTACTATACTACATTCATAATTCGGATCGAAGGTATCATCATGCGAGGATTATCACTACCCTTAGGACGGCGACAAAGTACGACTACATCATCCATGTTCCAGCTAAACGTTAACCGCTTTCGGTCTATGAGGGTAAGTCACCGAAATCTCTCTCCATTACTGCATTACTCCTAGATAGATCTAGGCAGTACGCTGACGGTGCTCCAGTGGCGGTGGCAGACAATCTTAGTGGCAGTTGTTGTGTGGAAGCGGTTGGGAAACCCCAAGAGGAAGGTGTGATAAGCACAGCGGCCAGTTTTCCCTCAGTAAGAAACCAAAGTTTAATCGACCAGTAGTAGAAATGCGTGACTTCTGAAGGTGTTGCTAGCTGACTATTAGCAGAACGCACTACCGGCGTCAGCAACAACGTGGAACCTGCACACAACACAATCGCAATACTTTGCCCCAACTCAAAGTGAGGTTGTCAATCTCACTGGTTTTGCTGATAACAAAGAGTTAACCATATGGTGTGAAAAGAGATGTTTGCAGTAGAATAGTAAGAGAACAGTGGTTGCAGTAAGCAAATAGAACATGCTGATTGTATCAGTGTAAAGAAATAGGACCAGGATCCGCAGTTCACTTGTGGTGTCTCTCCGTAAAGATAAATAGCATGTTGGGTGAACAAATTACAGTTGGGCAATTGACAAAATAGAGATCGTACATGACAAGATGATTACTATGAGATTCGTTTGGGCATTACAACGTAATACATAGATCGTAGTCCAACTGCGTCTATGACTAATAATCCACCTTCCGGTTAGCATTCGCACCCCTTTCAGTATTAAGTTGCAAGCAACAGATAATCGCATTAAGAAATATGTGTAAAGTAAACAATAGAATTACCCTTGGATAAAACATTGTTGGTTTGTCCCTAGTAGCAACATCACATCTACAATCTTAGAAGTTATTGTCACTCTTCCGGAAAACTAGAGGCATGAACCCACTATCGAGCATAAAATATTCCCTCTTGGAGTCACAAGCATATACTTGGCCAAAGCATCTACTAACAACGGAGAGCATGGAAGATCACAAATAACATATGCCATGAATATAATCGATCTCAACATAGTATTCAATATTTATCGGATCCCAACAAATACAACATGTAGCATTACATAAGGATAATCTTGATCATGATAGGCTGCTCACAAGATCTAAACACGAGGCACAAATTGGAGAAGACAACCATCTAGCTACTGCTATGGACCCATAGTCCAAGGATGAACTACTCATGCATCACTTCGGAGGCGGGCTTGGCGATGTAGAGGCCTCCGGTGATGATCTCCCCCTCCGGCTGGGTGCGGGGAAGAGCTTCAGAACCCTCCCGAGATGGGTTCTGCAATGGCGGCCGCGACGGACTTTTCGTGGATGGAGTCTCGAGTATCCAGGGTTTTCCCGAGATCGTGAATAAATATGCGGAAGGGCGAGGTCGATGGAGGCCAGGGTGGCCCACACCTGACCTAGGCGCGGCCAGGGCCTGGGCCACGCCCAGGGGTGGTTTGGCCCCCCTGTGGCTCCTCTTCAACTCCCTTTCGGACTTCATCTTCGTTACAGTAAAATATTGACTTTGGCTTTTGTTTCGTCCAATTCCGAGAATATTTCCTGTACAACTTTTGTGAAACAAAAAATAGCAGAAAACAAGGAACTGGCACTGTGGCATCTTGTCAATAGATTAGTGCCGGAAAATGTATAAAAATATAACGAAGTGTAAGTAAAACATAATGAAATTGGTGTAAAACAAGAATAGAGCATGGAAAATTATAGATAAGTTTGAGACGTATCATACGCTAGTTAGAAAAATTATAATTTTTCTGCTGCAAACCCCTTCAACATTTCCCATGTAAATCACACCAGTAGCATGAAACGCAACACATGCATCGGATGGAATATACAAAGACAACATAACCATGTTTGCAAGATCAATATTGTTTGGACAGTGTTAAAGCAACTCAGGCTAATCCCATAAAAGAGTGGAAATTGTAAAATAATTGATATATTAAGGTTTTAGGCGAAAAACGCGTCACCCATATCCCATGAACAGGCCGTCCTGTGACCTTTTTTTAGGGTAAACTCTAAATCGAGACTCGCGTACCTATATTTTCCCGCACACGGCTCAATTTTAAGTGTTCGTAGTAAAACTTTTAAAAAGCACAAAATAGCAATTTGTAACTCAGTGCCACTAAACCGGTAATTTTTGGAGAAAAAAATCAAAAGTGATACTAACTCGTTAAGTGCTTTTCGCATAAAAATAACATCATCGCGATAATTGAAGCCATATTCTTTTGACCTTTTTCTTGCACATGTCTATTGCTTTTACCGTTCAAAAAACGTGGTTTAAAACTACTTCCTCCGCCCCCAATTAATTGGCTTAGCTGGTCAGGGGAGTTGTACTCTTGAAAAGGTCAGTGCTAGCTATCACCCGATAGATGCAAGAAAAAACGGGCCACCTATAGAGCCTTCTTATCTCACTCTAGTTCAACATTTGGATCTTCCGATCAATGCAACAACAAACCTCTAGATGCAACATTTTCTACGTATGGAACATTTTTCTCGTGGTCTATAAAACTTGTGAATAACGGTTGCAACATTAGAGCATGACTATGTAGCAAAAAAAAAGTCAACATATGCACCAAACCCCCATAGACCGAAGCAACACTTGTGAAAATTCATCGAACATGTGCAACACAGAAACAAAACGATTGTACCAAAAAAAATAGTTAAAGCATGAATGCAACATGTGTAGCAAGCGCCCAAGAACGTCACAACATATCACATGTGTGTTTGTAGAACATCACACACTAGCTGGCAGCAACTCAACACATTGTTCACAACATCAAAATTGTGAAAGATCACTTACCTCGACCCTCAACAATTGAGCGCCAACCTTGGTAGCCTAGATTCATCGGCAAAGAACCTGGCTTGCGAGAGCTAGATCGAGCCACCCCAAACCCATTCCCCTTGGCCCACAAAATCCACCATGGTGGTAAATCTGTATCAGGAGCCTCATCACTTCAGTTCCAGGTGCATATGCTCCCTTTACCGAAAAACATATTTCAAAATGTAAAAAATGCGGATTTTTTCCTGCATACGTCTCCACACTCGACATGCACACCTAAAGTTTCACCAAAAAACAACAATTTTGTTATGTGGGAAAAAGACAAAATAAAATGTTCATGAAAGACCTTGTTTTAGCATCAAATTTTGTCTTTTCTACACAGGACAAAAAAAAGTCATTTTTCAGTAAATCGAATTTGTGTGCAGGTAGGATGTGGAGATGTACATGTGACATTTTTGTGTGGATTTTTTTGACATTTCAAAATAAGTTCAAGTGCATTTTAAATAAACGAAGCATTACGCAACTAAGAGCGAAAACACTGCTCCACATTAAAGCCCCATATCTTACCTTTAGTCCCTTAGTATACATCAGTTTGCTCCTAAATATAAGATGTTTTGGGAGTTTGTAGGGAGAAATATATAGATATATTTGAAACCTTGATTTAGTTGTGTTTTTATTTCTAGAAATAAAAATAAAGTACTGGTTACCATTTTAGCTTTTCTTAAAATTCTAACTGGGAATAAAAGTAAAATTCTAAGGCCACCCTCGATGGCGAAAACTGCTGGAGGCTCCTTAGCACCGGTGCGCTCGCTTTTGCAAAAACAAAAAAATCTTGTATTTCTGTGTTTACAAATACAATATAAAAAATATGTATATACACATCCTGAATGTCGCCAGAAATATGGCAAAAATATACATAGCATTTTCTGCTACATGAAAAAATTGATACAGAGAAGAGTTTTTATTCCTCCACCATTTTGTTTTTTCATGTAGACCAAAAATATAACGGCATTTTTTACCGAAACTTTTTTAGTTTCTTACAGCTTTTTTTTGCGAAACACAGTACAGACGTAGACGGTCACAAATACGCACATACACTTACCCCTATAAATGCACGCACGCACACCCTACCCCTATGAGCACTTCGCTGTCGACGAAAACGTCCCCTCCCACTGAAGAATATTCCGTCTTTAATGAGACACCAAAGTGTCAAATCTGTAATTTGAATTTTGGTGGGCTGGGATGCTACTGCCCTCCTAACCACCCAACCATAGGTTGGTTCCCTTCTTACAACTTTTCCGAAACGTAATGATTGGTCTTTTCTAAACTTTAGCCGCCACGTGAACCTGCTCCTCCATAAACTATAGTAACATCTCGATCGATCGTACCATCTATCCATTTTATACATATGCAGCACACATAAACAAATATCTATTATTGCATCACCGCACTAACAACCAGCTTCCTCTCTCTGAATCATCCTCCATCGACTGGCATAAAACCAGTAGCATACATCGAGCAACAAGCCAGGCACTGAGAGCTTTGCCTCCTCTCCGATCAGCCATGGCTCACGCTCAACAGAGTCCCACCAAGAGTTCATCAGAAGGTGACCTACCCAAAGAAAGCCAGCTCAAACATTTCATGTCCACACTCCCAGCAAGAGAAGGGTGGTCACAACCACTGATTCAATACAAGAAGTACTGGTTCCGGCCACAGATGCTAGAGAAGATCTTGCTAGTCCAAGAAACCTACAAACCCCGCGCCGACGACATCATCCTCGCCACGCAGCCCAAGTGTGGCACCACCTGGCTCAAGGCACTCGCCTTCACCATCACCAACCGCTCCCGCTACAGCTTCGCCAACCACCCGCTCCTCACCCGCCACCCTCATGACGTCGTGCCGTTCATCGAGATCTCTGGCCTCAGCACGGATCATGCTGATATTGAGACGCTTCCTTCTCCGAGGCTTCTCGCGACGCACATGCCCATGTCGATGCTCCCACCGGACACGACGAGTTCGCGTGGCCGCCGAATCGTGTACCTGTGCCGGGACCCCAAGGACACCCTGGTGTCAAGGTTGCACTACGAGAACAGAGTTGTCAAGGGTTGCAACTTGTCGATGGAGAATGCTTTCAGCATGTTCTGCGAGGGGTTCTCACCTTATGGCCCCTTCTGGGATCACTGCCTCGAGTACTGGAAGGAGAGCCTAGCAAGGCCTAACAACGTTCTTTTTCTGAAGTATGAAGAGATCATGTCAGATCCGGTGCAAGCTGTGCGGACGCTAGCGAAATTCCTTGGCGTCCCGTTGACCGAAGAGGAGGAGAGCTCTGGCGTTGCCGAAGAGGTGGCGAGGCTGTGCAGCTTTGAAACGCTTACCGGCCTACAGGTTAACCAGGTGGGCGGAGTTGATCGAGGAAACAAAGTGTACCTTGATAACTCTGTGTTTTTCAGGAAAGGGAAAGTAGGAGACTGGACAAACCACATGAGCCAAGAGATGGCGGAAAAGTTAGACCGCATCGTCCAAGAGAAGCTCCAAGGATGCGGGCTTATGTTTTGATTCTTGAGCATTTCTTATGTTTTATGTCCTTGGTTCATTACTAGTATGTATGTTGTTGCAAATGTTTGCGTGCATGTGGAAACTGGTTTGCTCCCTATCTATCTTATATTTACTAATTGGAGACTTCCTATAAGCCTCCACGTTAATCCTCCTAATTAGTAAAAAGAGTCCGTCAGATTTGCCTAATAGCCATCCTAAGCCGTTGGATGATCGTAGGTGCTCACGGTCTCCCTCAAAAGAAAAAATAGATCTGATCTCTTTCCTCAAACTTCTTCCCCTACACGGTCGCACAGTCTGTCTCCAGGAAATTCTACGCCCTAATCGCTTGGAGTTTCAATGCCGCGTCGTCGTCGGGCGCCGCTCCCGAATTCTTGATGGCTCTCCACCTCCCGTGCTCCATCGCATTAGCATATGCATGGTCCTTTTAGAGCCGCGACTTCAGCACACGGAAGAATACATCTAGGCCTCTAGCCGCGTTTAATCAAGGTCTTCTTCTAAACTCATGTGCTAATGGTACTTGATGCATGGATGGACAGCTCATCTCCCATCTCTTTATTGTCTTCTCTTCTGAATACATGTACTACTATGTATTGTATTTGTGACAAGAACATCACGATTCACCTTTCTGGTAGAAAGGATGATTCTGTAAGCGGTGATTGGCTGCTGTTCACTGAGCTGGGAACGTGCCTGAGCGTCACGAAACGGCGACGAGAATGTCGGCCAGGACGGACGACTATCTGCCTCGATGACCTTTTGCGCCCGTTTCCGCTGGCCGGATACATACGGTGCTTCAGTATAATACAGCCATGCATGCAAAGGTAATAGGTATTTTGCTTCCCTAAAGAAGGTAATAGACAATCGCTAGAGGACCTAAAGTATTCTGGAGTGGTAAGTGCATGGCCACTTATACATTGCACTGTACCATTAGTTCATGTATGTATCATGCATGGTTGTGAAAATTGACGACGTGTATTATATATAATCGCTGTACCGCTTCAGTGGCAAATTCTGTTCCCTCTACAAATTAAGGTGCATTAATTTATCTAATTACCGTCATGATTTGCTAATTTAAGTTGTTGCGTTAATTATAAAGTGTTTGGAGGCTTGGTTCTAGATTTTTTATTTTCATACTCCCACACTAATGCCGCAAGTTCTTCAGGAACATCTGTAGCACTACATATTGTTTTCTCTTATTTTGAACAGTCCAACATGCTTGATTAATGTTAATTCCTGATCTCATAATTTTCTGTGTCTGCTACTTTGACTAATTGATATTACTACGATTATATGTATTTCTTCTTTAGCAACTTAAATAGTACTCCCTCTGTGTTAAAATAAGTATCTCAACTTTTTATAGATACAGATGCATCTATAAATAAAATACATCTACGTACATCCGTATCTAGACAAAAATGAGCCATTTATTTTAGAACGGAGGGAGTATATTTGTCCGTGTGTTTCTAATTCATAGTGAGCAATGATTTTGTAGGTACATCAACAGCATCTAAGTGTGCCAGTGAGAATTTGATCTGTCTATATGAGTTATTCATATGGATATATTTTTTCCTAAGAAATAGTTTTTTATGATACTGGTACTATTTACTGCTACTAACTCTCACAATGCGGATAGAAAATATGAAGACATGGTAGCAGAGAATAATGACATTATATTTTCTATGAAAAATATATTCATAGTGTAGTAATCATATAAAGTTTGAGCATCATTTTCCTGTTAAAAACTTTGGTCAAAGTTCTACATGGGGGACTATGCCGAATTGCAAACCACATGTATTTCCAAATGGAGGGAGTATATTGCCTAACAAACATAAACTCAGTAATTATACTCCATATGCCCTGAATTACATGTTATAGATTTGTCTAGATCCGCATGTATCCATCTAAAACGTGTCTAGATAAATGTCTATATAGCAAAAATTTGTGACATGTAACTCGCGACAGATGGACTATTATGTTTTTATTTCCTGGGAGAAGTGTGTACTATCAAACAATTAGTGCTCTTCAGTTTTCTGAATCTTCGGCTGGCTAAATATTATAGTTTAATTACATGGTAGTACTATAAAAGATATTTTCTTATAATTATTCATATTGACATGCGGTGTCTGCATCGACTCGATTTTGAATGATTAGTGTAAATGTGCGACCATAAATGAATATGCTACGATTATTATTCTTGAGCAATTTGTATATCAGCTCCTTGCTACTGTTGTATTCCTAAGAACTATCTTATGTTGTGTGCGAGATCCCATTTCATGTGATCGATCACTGTTTGTGAGTAGCTATTCTATTTTCGCCGCAAGCATGCCATTAATAATGTGTTGCATCTATATTTTTTTTGACAACTTAATTTACAGTATAGGAAAACCCATACGGTGTAATTTATATATTTCTGTGTTGCATCTATATATAATTATGATTAGATAAACAGTTGGGTGCTTTACTGATCTCTATATATTTTCCATCAAGCATATATGTATAAACCATATTTGGATAGTCGATGTTATCTATAAACTAGGGATAATGTTAGAGCTTTTTCTTCCAAATTCCAATGTTACCATGGATTTGTGTTGTCATGTTGGGAAGTACTGTGACATGAAAATTCTAACTAGGAATTTGTATTTCTTTTGACTTGATATTTTTATTATATGTACACATCTATGATTGGCAACAAAATCATTTTTAAAGATAGAGTAGAAAATGTAATACATTTTCTCTTAGAAATGGCCAACAAAACTATCTCCTACTCCAAATATAATGACAATGTGTATTAATAAATTCATTTTAATCTAACCAATTTGAATGTATGTTACATAGTAATGTCAGGCCGTGCGGGTGCACGGGTTGATGACTAGTAATCTATAATCTATAATACCTAAATAGGAGCAACCCACTAAAAGTAATTTTCTTAACATGCAAGCTATCCACCTCATCAATCATCTCTAAGCAAATCCTAGCCTACCACCTAAGCAAATCTGCCATGTAATGGAAAAGAAAAAACTGCATGTTCTGCCTTTTTATTTCCATGTGTAATTGCATTTATTTTTCCAATTTTGTGTAAGAGGAGCCAGACAGCCTGGATGACGTTTGAGTGTCTCAAATATGAACCGTCCTGACATACGAGGGTGTGGCCTTCCACTCGATCCTTTATTCCCTTGCCTTCTTTTGATACGGAGACAATCCATGAGCCCACAAACAACTTATTCCTTCATCTTTCTTCATTCTCATGTGTTTTGTCTTCTGGACGGATAATAATTTCAGCGGACAAAATCCGCCTCACTCCAGAAAAAATAATCCACATCGAGTACATCCATTGACGATCTCCGTTTTGCCCTTCCAGATCAATTCCGTGACAACGCACTCGCTTCATCTCCCCATGATCTCCGCGAGAATCGGAAACTGAATGGAGGCATCCGACGAGTGTGCGCAGAAACTCTCCATTTAAACTCCGACCTCCACCTTCCTCGGCTTTGCTCTAACCGCCCTCGGCTTCTTCCACACAACTGATGCGTCGTTGCTGCTTGTGACTCGCGCTGGGCACAAGCCGCACAACACCATCTCATGTTCTCTCCATCCTCCCCGTTTCTCACTGATTTCTATTTCCTCAGGTAATCGACCGCTTGAACATCAAAGCTTCTAACTCGCGCTGGGCACAACACCATCTCTCTCCATATATCTCTGAAATCACAGGAGCATACGACCTCGACCTCAGCATAAAGCACCGGGTTCTCGATGATGTTGGTGCCACTATTCCAGTTTCCCGGTCATTTCTCATCTGGTCTCGAATCGCAGGAGCCTGCCACAGTGCCACCTCGATCTCTTCATAACGAATGGGGATCTCAATGATGTTGTACCACTATTTCAGTTTTCCAATCTTTTCTCATCTGGTAATCTTTTCTCTTTGTTATAGGTCGGTATTCATTGCAGCTGGGAAGCCCATAAATTTACAAATTATTTCCGTTTGTTCAAGATCTACTTGCACTTCCTTACTTTGGTAAATTAATTCATCTGCCAACTATTCATACAATATATATATATATATATATGTCGATCTATCTGTTCATTATCTTTACCTGATTATGCAGGAAACTAGCAAAAAAAAACTACGATAAGGCATTAATGCATACTTTGGTGGCGTGTGCGCCAATTCAGTATTTTCTGTATTTGATCAAACGATGAATCAATTATTGGTATGGCTTACTCAGTTGCTTTACGCATGATTTAAAACTAAGAACTACATTTCACAACTTAGGAGTAACTAGGGTTATTTTTAACATTGTATACTCGCTTTCTCCCTATGTATACAACTCAAGATTATACAAAGGTGTTACCTGCGGGAAAGAAGCTGACGGTGGTGTCTCCTTCTATTGTTTCATGTAATTTCAATATAAAGTTTTGTGTTATTTCTCAGAGTAATAATAACTAAATATTTTGTTAATCCAGAGCATGCATTTTTTAACATCTATTATTAACATGATTTTCCGCAGCACCGCGCGGGGCATCATCTAG